>NW_026894082.1:0-201764 GCF_032452875.1 Bos javanicus | reverse complement strand
TTCCTTCAGCAACCAAGAACTGACTTTTATATTGGCATTCGACAGATTGGTGAACATACCTATCAGTGATAAGTAGCGCCTCCCTCCCCCGCACGCACGCACACACACACACACACACACACACACACACCCAAGATCAGAACCAAACAAAACAAAAAAAATTGCTTTCTTACGTTTCACATGTCAGGATGGTGCCAGACACTATTATTGGATAGTCAAAAATCTCTTTTGTTTCTGTGTAAAAGGGAGGTCCTTTCATGGCGTGAATGTTTCAGAACTTGAATTTATTTGGAAATGACCCAGCTCTTCAGTACACTGTCGTCACTTAGTTTAGCACAGGATAGAAACTCGGGTAACCAAAACACCTGGAGAAACGATTGTATGTTCAGTTCAGTTCAGTGGCTCAGTCGTGTCTGACTCTTTGGGACCCCGTGGCCTGCAGGACGCTGGGCTTCCGTGTCCATCACCAACTCCAGGGCTTGCTCAAACTCATGTCCATCGAATCAGTGATGCCATCCAACCATCTTAGCCTCTGTCGTCCCCTTCTCCTCTGCCTTCAATCAAGACTCATAGGCAGATATTTTCGAGTGTAATTAGTGTTCATAGTTTATGTAAAAGCTCATATCACATTTAATTTTTCGTTTTGTTCCTGTTCTTTCGAGGTACTTTCTTGTTGACAAGCTTGTGACAGATAGAACGATATAGCAATTTTTACCTTAGAACAAACCGAGGCACTATGAACATTTTGTGCTTCATGTTGATGACTCTTAGACATGTCTACAGTAGAGGAGCAAAACAAAACTACTAGATATTTAATATTGACTAGTTCCCAGTTCACGGACTCTGACATTCCCTGAGGTCAAAGCTTCTTGTATTGGAAGCAGTTGGGTTTGCAAGGGCTGCCTTGTCTTGAGACCATTGAAATAAGAACTCAGAACTTGAGCACTATTATCAAAAATCACAAGGCTCACACTGACACATACATCAATCCAGACAGACAAGACAAGACATCTTCCAGTTTTCCGCCTGAGATGGAAAAGATTTCTTTGAGCCGTTTTTTCTGGGGAGTGGGGGTGGGGCTGGCGGCCAGCAGGCTTTGGGAAGGAGCTCTTGGTTTGGAATTGCATATGAAAAGAACCTGCTTCCGAGTTCCAAGGAATCAAGTTTCCTTGGAAACCAACTTTGTCCGGTTCTATAGAATATCATGGCCCTCCTAGGTCAGGTCATCTTTCCTTTCCGTAGTCCTCGTTGGAACCCTGAATTCTACACAGCTTGGATTGCCTCTGTGGGCTGGATGGATTGTCCTCCCGTTTCACTGGGCGGCGGGAGCGAGGTCCCAGAGGCTCTCCTGGAACCGGGCGGGGGCGGGGCTCACCGGGAGCCCGTGGTGAAGGGGGCCGCGCACCGGGAGCGCGCCCGGGCGGGGCGAAGCCGGGCGGCGCGGGTCGGGAATCGGGTCGGCGGGGATGGGGGGCGGTCCCAGCTGTGCTCCGGGGATCCCCACTGCGGCTGGGAAGGCACCGGGAGCATGGCAGGGGCGGGGCGGCGCGGGGCGGGGTCGGCTCCTGGCGGGGGTGGGGGAGGGCTTCCCGTTGTCCTCTCGGGGTCGCCGTGGCGGCTGGGAACGCCCACTGCGTGCGCTCCTGGGTCCCCAAGGGTCGGCATCCAGTGGGCGCGGCGGAGGGGTGCGGACCACAGGTCAGGGAACTGGGACTGCGTGGAGCAGGGAACCACGTAGTCCGCCCTCTGTTGGCACAACCGGGCGGTCGCAGAACGCCTCGCCTTTGGGCTCAAGGCCTTGACCGCTCCACCCTTTGCTGAAAGGTCAGAGCCGCGCGGTTTTCCCAAGCAGCCCAGTGTCCGCTGCAAGTCCAAGGGCCAGAACCCTGAACCCTGGCCGGCTGGCCCAGCCCTGCTTCTGGCACTTTGGAGGCCAGCGGGCCCTTGACCACCTGCTGGGATGGGAAAGGGAAGGGTCCCCGAATTGCACCCTAGAAACTTAGTAGGGTGCATGGGTTTCAAAACCCGGTGGCCGCCCAGGCAGAAAACAAGGGAGGAGGGCACCCTGCTGCCCTTTCATGGCAGCATCTGTGGCTGTCCTGCTGAGGGGGCCTTTCCATGGGGACCGTGTGCAGGACAAGTTTGGTGTTTTGGAACCGAATAATTAGAACGTGTAAAAATTTTAAATGATGTGGTGGTTTGATTCAAACAAAACAAAACAAAACAAACAAAAAACCAAGCTCCAAGTTTTTTGCAAATTTAGGTCTTAATATTGAAGGCCTGTGTTCCTTCCACTGTGGCATTGTACGAAGAAATGTGCGGGTTTTTTTTTTTAATTGGTTTTTTGTTTTTCTTTTTTTTAAGAAAGATTCCGAAAATGAGGGAAACAGGAAGCCCAGAGGTGCCCCTGTAGTTTGGCGAAGGCCTTAGGAGGTCACTTGGAAATGCTGCTGGCTGTGAGGGGGAGGGGGCAGATGTGCACAGAGCTGTGCAGGCTTGTCCTTTGCATGGATGTTCTTTGTAGAAATCCACCTCGGAGCCATCTCCTGATGTGTAAGAATTTCCCAGACAAACCTTGAGCTAAGCAATGCGTTTTTTCCTTAGGAAATGTTGGTCTTCAGCGATGTTCAAAGCCTGTGTATTTCGGCTAGACTCTGGCTTCAGGTCGGTTCCCCCAAAAGGCTCCGAAGCGACCTGAACCAAACAGTAAGTTTTCCTCCTACCTTGTTCTCCTCATCTATGTTAAGAGTATACTTTAAGAGTGTCCTGGCACATACATGTACTGCCTCACCCCTAACCTCAGTCATGTGTTCCAAGAACTTCTGTCCGTTTATTTATTTGTTTTGGGTAACATTGAATTTGTTTTGACTATGCTGGGTCTTTGCTGCTCGCTGGAAGTTGCTAGGACCTCTGGACTGCAGTCTCCCATCTCTTGCTGACCTCTTGTGGACCTCTGCAGAATCCTGGTTGGTGGGAGCTTGTTAGTTCCTTGTTCCTTACCCGGACCTCCTGTGGTAAGTGTTTTCTCTCCTCTGCGGCCTGGTAAGGGTGGGTGGTCATTGGCATCCCAAAGGTGGCTAGAAGTCAATGATTTAGGCAGGCTTGTGAATAGATATGGGAGAAGGCAACGGCACCCCACTCCAGTACTCTTGCCTGGAAAATCTCATGGACGGAAGAGCCTGGTAGGCTGCAGTCCATGGGGTCGCCAGAGTCGGGCACGACTGAGCGACTTCACTTTCACATTTCACTTTCATGCATTGGAGGAGGACATGGCAACCCACTCCAGTGTTCTTGCCTAGAGAACCCCAGGGACTGCGGGGCCTGGTGGGCTGCCGTCCATGGGGTCACACAGACTCGGACACGACTGAAACGACTTCGCAGCAGCAGCAGCAGCAGTGCATAGATATCAAAAGGGTTTAGAACAGTCAGGTAGGATCACACAAGTCACCGTGAAGCCATACTTCTCCACTTAGCCAAAGCTCACAAAAGATTTCTGTTCTAGGTCAACCTAGAAGAGATCACGGAAGAGGTAAAGAAACTTAAAATCCATTAGCAAAGGCAGTTCAACCTCTCAAGAAACCTTGTGCTAGGCACAACACTCTTTTCTGGGGGTCCACTTTCCCTACAACCTCCTTATCCCATTCTGTACCCATTCCTTTGCTTCTCCCATCCTGAAACTGCCACCTGGAGGAAAGAACGACGTCGTTTTCCTTCAGAAAATGCGATTTCATGCCACATACCTTCTTTTAATACCAAGTCATACATTTCCCTTCAGCAACCAAGAACTGACTTTTATATTGGCATTCGACAGATTGGTGAACATACCTATCAGTGATAGTAGCGCCCCTCCCCTCCCCCGCACGCACGCACACACACACACACACACACACACACACACACCCAAGATCAGAACCAAACAAAACAAAAAAAATTGCTTTCTTACGTTTCACATGTCAGGATGGTGCCAGACACTATTATTGGATAGTCAAAAATCTCTTTTGTTTCTGTGTAAAAGGGAGGTCCTTTCAAGGCGTGAATGTTTCAGAACTTGAATTTATTTGGAAATGACCCAGCTCTTCAGTACACTGTCGTCACTTAGTTTAGCACAGGATAGAAACTCCGGTAACCAAAACACCTGGAGAAACGATTGTATGTTCAGTTCAGTTCAGTGGCTCAGTCGTGTCTGACTCTTTGGGACCCCGTGGCCTGCAGGACGCTGGGCTTCCGTGTCCATCACCAACTCCAGGGGCTTGCTCAAACTCATGTCCATCGAATCAGTGATGCCATCCAACCATCTTAGCCTCTGTCGTCCCCTTCTCCTCTGCCTTCAATCAAGACTCATAGGCAGATATTTTCGAGTGTAATTAGTGTTCATAGTTTATCTAAAAGCTCATATCACATTTAATTTTTCGTTTTGTTCCTGTTCTTTCGAGGTACTTTCTTGTTGACAAGCTTGTGACAGATAGAACGATATAGCAATTTTTACCTTAGAACAAACCGAGGCACTATGAACATTTTGTGCTTCATGGTGATGACTCTTAGACATGTCTACAGTAGAGGAGCAAAAACAAAACTACTAGATATTTCATATTGACTAGTTCCCAGTTCACGGGACTCTGACATTCCCTGAGGTCAAAGTTTTCTTGTATTGGAAGCAGTTGGGTTTGCAAGGGCTGCCTTGTCTTGAGACCATTGAAATAAGAACTCAGAACTTGAGCACTATTATCAAAAATCACAAGGCTCACACTGACACATACATCAATCCAGACAGACAAGACAAGACATCTTCCAGTTTTCCGCCTGAGATGGAAAAGATTTCTTTGAGCCGTTTTTTCTGGGGAGTGGGGGGTGGGGCTGGCGGCCAGGCAGGCTTTGGGAAGGAGCTCTTGGTTTGGAATTGCATATGAAAAGAACCTGCTTTCCGAGTTCCAAGGAATCAAGTTTCCTGGAAACCAACTTTGTCCGGTTCTATAGAATATCATGGCCCTCCCAGGTCAGGTCATCTTTCCTTTCCGTAGCCCTCGTTGGAACCCTGAATTCTACACAGCTTGGATTGCCTCTGTGGGCTGGATGGATTGTCCTCCCGTTTCACCGGGCGGCGGGAGCGAGGTCCCAGAGGCCTCCTGGAACCGGGCGTTGGGGCGGGGCTCACCGGGAGCCCGGTGAAGGTGGGCCGCGCACCGGGAGCGCGCCCGGGGCGGGGCGAAGCCGGGCGGCGCGGGTCGGGAATCGGGTCGTGGCGGGGATGGGGGCGGTCCCAGTTGTGCTCCGGGGATCCCCACTGCGGCTGGGAAGGCACCGGGAGCATGGCAGGGGCGGGGCGGCGCGGGGCGGGGGTCGGCTCCTGGCGGGGGTGGGGGAGGGCTTCCCCGTTGTCCTCTCGGGGGTCGCCGTGGCGGCTGGGAACGCCCATTGCGTGCGCTCCTGGGTCCCCAAGGGTCGGCATCCAGTGGGCGCGGCGGAGGGGTGCGGACCACAGGTCAGGGAACTGGGACTGCGTGGAGCAGGGAACCACGTAGTCCGCCCTCTGTTGGCACAACCGGGCGGTCGCAGAAAGGCCTCGCCTTTGGGCTCAAGGCCTTGACCGCTCCACCCCTTTGCTGAAAGGTCAGAGCCGCGCGGTTTTCCCAAGCAGCCTAGTGTCCGCTGCAAGTCCAAGGGCCAGAACCCTGAACTCTGGCCGGCTGGCCCAGCCCTGCTTCTGGCACTTTGGAGGCCAGCGGGCCCTTGACCACCTGCTGGGATGGGAAAGGGAAGGGTCCACGAATTGCACCCTAGAAACTTAGTAGGGTGCATGGGTTTCAAAACCCGGTGGCCGCCCAGGCAGAAAACAAGGGAGGAGGGCACCCTGCTGCCCTTTCATGGCAGCATCTGTGGCTGTCCTGCTGAGGGGGCCTTTCCATGGGGACCGTGTGCAGGACAAGTTTGGTGTTTTGGAACCGAATAATTAGAACGTGTAAAAATTTTAAATGATGTGGTGGTTTGATTCAAACAAAACAAAACAAAACAAAAAACCAAGCTCCAAGTTTTTTGCAAATTTAGGTCTTAATATTGAAGGCCTGTGTTCCTTCCACTGTGGCATTGTACGAAGAAATGTGCGGGTTTTTTTTTTTTTTAATTGGTTTTTTGTTTTTCTTTTTTTTAGAAAAGATTCCGAAAAATGAGGGAAACAGGAAGCCCAGAGGTGCCCCTGTAGTTTGGCGAAGGCCTTAGGAGGTCACTTGGAAATGCTGCTGGCTGTGAGGGGGGGGGGCAGATGTGCACAGAGCTGTGCAGGCTTGTCCTTTGCATGGATGTTCTTTGTAGAAATCCACTCGGAGCCATCTCCTGATGTGTAAGAATTTCCCAGACAAACCTTGAGCTAAGCAATGCGTTTTTTCCTTAGGAAATGTTGGTCTTCAGCGATGTTCAAAGCCTGTGTATTTCGGCTAGACTCTGGCTTCAGGTCGGTTCCCCCAAAAGTCAAGCGACTGAACCAAACAGTAAGTTTTCCTCCTTTTTGTTCTCCTCATCTATGTTAAGAGTATACTTTAAGAGTATCCACATACATGTACTGCCTCACCCCTAACCTCAGTCATGTGTTCCAAGAACTTCTGTCCGTTTATTTATTTGTTTTGGGTAACATTGAATTCGTTTTGACTATGCTGGGTCTTTGCTGCTCGCTGGAAGCTGCTAGGACCTCTGGACTGCAGTCTCCCATCTCTTGCTGACCTCTTGTTG
The DNA here is from genome assembly GCF_032452875.1 of Bos javanicus. Taxonomy (NCBI): domain Eukaryota; kingdom Metazoa; phylum Chordata; class Mammalia; order Artiodactyla; family Bovidae; genus Bos; species Bos javanicus. The sequence goes on along the minus strand of NW_026894082.1, from coordinate 195,044 downwards.
ACCTCTGCAGAATCCTGGTTGGTGGGAGCTTGTTAGTTCCTTGTTCCTTACCCGGACCTCCTGTGGTAAGTGTTTTCTCTCCTCTGCGGCCTGGTAAGGGTGGGTGGTCATTGGCATCCCAAAGGTGGCTAGAAGTCAATGATTTAGGCAGGCTTGTGAATAGATATGGGAGAAGGCAATGGCACCCCACTCCAGTACTCTTGCCTGGAAAATCTCATGGACGGAAGAGCCTGGCAGGCTGCAGTCCATGGGGTCGCTCAGAGTCGGGCACGACTGAGCGACTTCACTTTCACATTTCACTTTCATGCATTGGAGGAGGACATGGCAACCCACTCCAGTGTTCTTGCCTAGAGAACCCCAGGGACTGCGGGGCCTGGTGGGCTGCCGTCCATGGGGTCACACAGACTCGGACACGACTGAAACGACTTCGCAGCAGCAGCAGCAGCAGTGCATAGATATCAAAAGGGTTTAGAACAGTCAGGTAGGATCACACAAGTCACCGTGAAGCCATACTTCTCCACTTAGCCAAAGCTCACAAAAGATTTCTGTTCTAGGTCAACCTAGAAGAGATCACGGAAGAGGTAAAGAAACTTAAAATCCATTAGCAAAGGCAGTTCAACCTCTCAAGAAACCTTGTGCTAGGCACAACACTCTTTTCTGGGGGTCCACTTGCCCTACAACCTCCTTATCCCATTCTGTACCCATTCCTTTGCTTCTCCCATCCTGAAACTGCCACCTGGAAGAAAGAACGACGTCGTTTTCCTTCAGAAAATGCGATTTCATGTCACATACCTTCTTTTAATACCAAGTCATACATTTCCCTTCAGCAACCAAGAACTGACTTTTATATTGGCATTCGACAGATTGGTGAACATACCTATCAGTGATAGTAGCGCCCCTCCCCCCCCCCGCACGCACGCACACACACACACACACACACACACACACACCCAAGATCAGAACCAAACAAAACAAAAAAAATTGCTTTCTTACGTTTCACATGTCAGGATGGTGCCAGACACTCTTATTGGATAGTCAAAAATCTCTTTTGTTTCTGTGTAAAAGGGAGGTCCTTTCAAGGCGTGAATGTTTCAGAACTTGAATTTATTTGGAAATGACCCAGCTCTTCAGTACACTGTCGTCACTTAGTTTAGCACAGGATAGAAACTCGGGTAACCAAAACACCTGGAGAAACGATTGTATGTTCAGTTCAGTTCAGTGGCTCAGTCGTGTCTGACTCTTTGGGACCCCGTGGCCTGCAGGACGCTGGGCTTCCGTGTCCATCACCAACTCCAGGGGCTTGCTCAAACTCATGTCCATCGAATCAGTGATGCCATCCAACCATCTTAGCCTCTGTCGTCCCCTTCTCCTCTGCCTTCAATCAAGACTCATAGGCAGATATTTTCGAGTGTAATTAGTGTTCATAGTTTATGTAAAAGCTCATATCACATTTAATTTTTCGTTTTGTTCCTGTTCTTTCGAGGTACTTTCTTGTTGACAAGCTTGTGACAGATAGAACGATATAGCAATTTTTACCTTAGAACAAACCGAGGCACTATGAACATTTTGTGCTTCATGGTGATGACTCTTAGACATGTCTACAGTAGAGGAGCAAAAACAAAACTACTAGATATTTCATATTGACTAGTTCCCAGTTCACGGGACTCTGACATTCCCTGAGGTCAAAGTTTTCTTGTATTGGAAGCAGTTGGGTTTGCAAGGGCTGCCTTGTCTTGAGACCATTGAAATAAGAACTCAGAACTTGAGCACTATTATCAAAAATCACAAGGCTCACACTGACACATACATCAATCCAGACAGACAAGACAAGACATCTTCCAGTTTTCCGCCTGAGATGGAAAAGATTTCTTTGAGCCGTTTTTTCTGGGGAGTGGGGGTGGGGCTGGCGGCCAGGCAGGCTTTGGGAAGGAGCTCTTGGTTTGGAATTGCATATGAAAAGAACCTGCTTTCCGAGTTCCAAGGAATCAAGTTTCCTTGGAAACCAACTTTGTCCGGTTCTATAGAATATCATGGCCCTCCTAGGTCAGGTCATCTTTCCTTTCCGTAGCCCTCGTTGGAACCCTGAATTCTACACAGCTTGGATTGCCTCTGTGGGCTGGATGGATTGTCCTCCCGTTTCACCGGGCGGCGGGAGCGAGGTCCCAGAGGCTCTCCTGGAACCGGGCGGGGGCGGGGCTCACCGGGAGCCCGTGGTGAAGGTGGGCCGCGCACCGGGAGCGCGCCCGGGGCGGGGCGAAGCCGGGCGGCGCGGGTCGGGAATCGGGTCGTGGCGGGGATGGGGGCGGTCCCAGTTGTGCTCCGGGGATCCCCACTGCGGCTGGGAAGGCACCGGGAGCATGGCAGGGGCGGGGCGGCGCGGGGCGGGGGTCGGCTCCCGGCGGGGGTGGGGGAGGGCTTCCCCGTTGTCCTCTCGGGGGTCGCCGTGGCGGCTGGGAACGCCCACTGCGTGCGCTCCTGGGTCCCCAAGGGTCGGCATCCAGTGGGCGCGGCGGAGGGGTGCGGACCACAGGTCAGGGAACTGGGACTGCGTGGAGCAGGGAACCACGTAGTCCGCCCTCTGTTGGCACAACCGGGCGGTCGCAGAAACGCCTCGCCTTTGGGCTCAAGGCCTTGACCGCTCCACCCCTTTGCTGAAAGGTCAGAGCCGCGCGGTTTTCCCAAGCAGCCTAGTGTCCGCTGCAAGTCCAAGGGCCAGAACCCTGAACTCTGGCCGGCTGGCCCAGCCCTGCTTCTGGCACTTTGGAGGCCAGCGGGCCCTTGACCACCTGCTGGGATGGGAAAGGAAGGGTCCACGAATTGCACCCTAGAAACTTAGTAGGGTGCATGGGTTTCAAAACCCGGTGGCCGCCCAGGCAGAAAACAAGGGAGGAGGGCACCCTGCTGCCCTTTCATGGCAGCATCTGTGGCTGTCCTGCTGAGGGGCTTTCCATGGGGACCGTGTGCAGGACAAGTTTGGTGTTTTGGAACCGAATAATTAGAACGTGTAAAAATTTTAAATGATGTGGTGGTTTGATTCAAACAAAACAAAACAAAACGAAACAAAAAACCAAGCTCCAAGTTTTTTGCAAATTTAGGTCTTAATATTGAAGGCCTGTGTTCCTTCCACTGTGGCATTGTACGAAGAAATGTGCGGGTTTTTTTTTTTTTTTTAATTGGTTTTTGTTTTTCTTTTTTTAGAAAAGATTCCGAAAAATGAGGGAAACAGGAAGCCCAGAGGTGCCCCTGTAGTTTGGCGAAGGCCTTAGGAGGTCACTTGGAAATGCTGCTGGCTGTGAGGGGGAGGGGGCAGATGTGCACAGAGCTGTGCAGGCTTGTCCTTTGCATGGATGTTCTTTGTAGAAATCCACCTCGGAGCCATCTCCTGATGTGTAAGAATTTCCCAGACAAACCTTGAGCTAAGCAATGCGTTTTTTCCTTAGGAAATGTTGGTCTTCAGCGATGTTCAAAGCCTGTGTATTTCGGCTAGACTCTGGCTTCAGGTCGGTTCCCCCAAAAGGCTCCGAAGCGACCTGAACCAAACAGTAAGTTTTCCTCCTACCTTGTTCTCCTCATCTATGTTAAGAGTATACTTTAAGAGTGTCCTGGCACATACATGTACTGCCTCACCCCTAACCTCAGTCATGTGTTCCAAGAACTTCTGTCCGTTTATTTATTTGTTTTGGGTAACATTGAATTCGTTTTGACTATGCTGGGTCTTTGCTGCTCGCTGGAAGTTGCTAGGACCTCTGGACTGCAGTCTCCCATCTCTTGCTGACCTCTTGTGGACCTCTGCAGAATCCTGGTTGGTGGGAGCTTGTTAGTTCCTTGTTCCTTACCCGGACCTCCTGTGGTAAGTGTTTTCTCCTCTGCGGCCTGGTAAGGGTGGGTGGTCATTGGCATCCCAAAGGTGGCTAGAAGTCAATGATTTAGGCAGGCTTGTGAATAGATATGGGAGAAGGCAACGGCACCCCACTCCAGTACTCTTGCCTGGAAAATCTCATGGACGGAAGAGCCTGGTAGGCTGCAGTCCATGGGGTCGCTCAGAGTCGGGCACGACTGAGCGACTTCACTTTCACATTTCACTTTCATGCATTGGAGGAGGACATGGCAACCCACTCCAGTGTTCTTGCCTAGAGAACCCCAGGGACTGCGGGGCCTGGTGGGCTGCCGTCCATGGGGTCACACAGACTCGGACACGACTGAAACGACTTCGCAGCAGCAGCAGCAGCAGTGCATAGCTATCAAAAGGGTTTAGAACAGTCAGGTAGGATCACACAAGTCACCGTGAAGCAATACTTCTCCACTTAGCCAAAGCTAACAAAAGATTTCTGTTCTAGGTCAACCTAGAAGAGATCACGGAAGAGGTAAAGAAACTTAAAATCCATTAGCAAAGGCAGTTCAACCTCTCAAGAAACCTTGTGCTAGGCACAACACTCTTTTCTGGGGGTCCACTTTCCCTACAACCTCCTTATCCCATTCTGTACCCATTCCTTTGCTTCTCCCATCCTGAAACTGCCACCTGGAAGAAAGAACGACGTCATTTTCCTTCAGAAAATGCGATTTCATGCCACATACCTTCTTTTAATACCAAGTCATACATTTCCCTTCAGCAACCAAGAACTGACTTTTATATTGGCATTCGACAGATTGGTGAACATACCTATCAGTGATAGTAGCGCCCCTCCCCTCCCCCGCAAGCACGCACGCACACACACACACACACACACACACACACACACACCCAAGATCAGAACCAAACAAAACAAAAAAAATTGCTTTCTTACGTTTCACATGTCAGGATGGTGCCAGACACTCTTATTGGATAGTCAAAAATCTCTTTTGTTTCTGTGTAAAAGGGAGGTCCTTTCAAGGCGTGAATGTTTCAGAACTTTAATTTATTTGGAAATGACCCAGCTCTTCAGTACACTGTCGTCACTTAGTTTAGCACAGGATAGAAACTCGGGTAACCAAAACACCTGGAGAAACGATTGTATGTTCAGTTCAGTTCAGTGGCTCAGTCGTGTCTGACTCTTTGGGACCCCGTGGCCTGCAGGACGCTGGGCTTCCGTGTCCATCACCAACTCCAGGGGCTTGCTCAAACTCATGTCCATCGAATCAGTGATGCCATCCAACCATCTTAGCCTCTGTCGTCCCCTTCTCCTCTGCCTTCAATCAAGACTCATAGGCAGATATTTTCGAGTGTAATTAGTGTTCATAGTTTATGTAAAAGCTCATATCACATTTAATTTTTCGTTTTGTTCCTGTTCTTTCGAGGTACTTTCTTGTTGACAAGCTTGTGACAGATAGAACGATATAGCAATTTTTACCTTAGAACAAACCGAGGCACTATGAACATTTTGTGCTTCATGGTGATGACTCTTAGACATGTCTACAGTAGAGGAGCAAAAACAAAACTACTAGATATTTCATATTGACTAGTTCCCAGTTCACGGGACTCTGACATTCCCTGAGGTCAAAGTTTTCTTGTATTGGAAGCAGTTGGGTTTGCAAGGGCTGCCTTGTCTTGAGACCATTGAAATAAGAACTCAGAACTTGAGCACTATTATCAAAAATCACAAGGCTCACACTGACACATACATCAATCCAGACAGACAAGACAAGACATCTTCCAGTTTTCCGCCTGAGATGGAAAAGATTTCTTTGAGCCGTTTTTTCTGGGGAGTGGGGGTGGGGCTGGCGGCCAGGCAGGCTTTGGGAAGGAGCTCTTGGTTTGGAATTGCATATGAAAAGAACCTGCTTTCCGAGTTCCAAGGAATCAAGTTTCCTTGGAAACCAACTTTGTCCGGTTCTATAGAATATCATGGCCCTCCTAGGTCAGGTCATCTTTCCTTTCCGTAGCCCTCGTTGGAACCCTGAATTCTACACAGCTTGGATTGCCTCTGTGGGCTGGATGGATTGTCCTCCCGTTTCACCGGGCGGCGGGAGCGAGGTCCCAGAGGCTCTCCTGGAACCGGGCGTTGGGGCGGGGCTCACCGGGAGCCCGTGGTGAAGGTGGGCCGCGCACCGGGAGCGCGCCCGGGGCGGGGCGAAGCCGGGCGGCGCGGGTCGGGAATCGGGTCGTGGCGGGGATGGGGGGCGGTCCCAGTTGTGCTCCGGGGATCCCCACTGCGGCTGGGAAGGCACCGGGAGCATGGCAGGGGCGGGGCGGCGCGGGGCGGGGGTCGGCTCCTGGCGGGGGTGGGGGAGGGCTTCCCCGTTGTCCTCTCGGGGGTCGCCGTGGCGGCTGGGAACGCCCATTGCGTGCGCTCCTGGGTCCCCAAGGGTCGGCATCCAGTGGGCGCGGCGGAGGGGTGCGGACCACAGGTCAGGGAACTGGGACTGCGTGGAGCAGGGAACCACGTAGTCCGCCCTCTGTTGGCACAACCGGGCGGTCGCAGAAACGCCTCGCCTTTGGGCTCAAGGCCTTGACCGCTCCACCCCTTTGCTGAAAGGTCAGAGCCGCGCGGTTTTCCCAAGCAGCCTAGTGTCCGCTGCAAGTCCAAGGGCCAGAACCCTGAACTCTGGCCGGCTGGCCCAGCCCTGCTTCTGGCACTTTGGAGGCCAGCGGGCCCTTGACCACCTGCTGGGATGGGAAAGGGAAGGGTCCACGAATTGCACCCTAGAAACTTAGTAGGGTGCATGGGTTTCAAAACCCGGTGGCCGCCCAGGCAGAAAACAAGGGAGGAGGGCACCCTGCTGCCCTTTCATGGCAGCATCTGTGGCTGTCCTGCTGAGGGGGCCTTTCCATGGGGACCGTGTGCAGGACAAGTTTGGTGTTTTGGAACCGAATAATTAGAACGTGTAAAAATTTTAAATGATGTGGTGGTTTGATTCAAACAAAACAAAACAAAACGAAACAAAAAACCAAGCTCCAAGTTTTTTGCAAATTTAGGTCTTAATATTGAAGGCCTGTGTTCCTTCCACTGTGGCATTGTACGAAGAAATGTGCGGGTTTTTTTTTTTTTTTAATTGGTTTTTTGTTTTTCTTTTTTTTTAGAAAAGATTCCGAAAAATGAGGGAAACAGGAAGCCCAGAGGTGCCCCTGTAGTTTGGCGAAGGCCTTAGGAGGTCACTTGGAAATGCTGCTGGCTGTGAGGGGGGAGGGGGCAGATGTGCACAGAGCTGTGCAGGCTTGTCCTTTGCATGGATGTTCTTTGTAGAAATCCACCTCGGAGCCATCTCCTGATGTGTAAGAATTTCCCAGACAAACCTTGAGCTAAGCAATGCGTTTTTTCCTTAGGAAATGTTGGTCTTCAGCGATGTTCAAAGCCTGTGTATTTCGGCTAGACTCTGGCTTCAGGTCGGTTCCCCCAAAAGGCTCCGAAGCGACCTGAACCAAACAGTAAGTTTTCCTCCTACCTTGTTCTCCTCATCTATGTTAAGAGTATACTTTAAGAGTGTCCTGGCACATACATGTACTGCCTCACCCCTAACCTCAGTCATGTGTTCCAAGAACTTCTGTCCGTTTATTTATTTGTTTTGGGTAACATTGAATTCGTTTTGACTATGCTGGGTCTTTGCTGCTCGCTGGAAGTTGCTAGGACCTCTGGACTGCAGTCTCCCATCTCTTGCTGACCTCTTGTGGACCTCTGCAGAATCCTGGTTGGTGGGAGCTTGTTAGTTCCTTGTTCCTTACCCGGACCTCCTGTGGTAAGTGTTTTCTCTCCTCTGCGGCCTGGTAAGGGTGGGTGGTCATTGGCATCCCAAAGGTGGCTAGAAGTCAATGATTTAGGCAGGCTTGTGAATAGATATGGGAGAAGGCAACGGCACCCCACTCCAGTACTCTTGCCTGGAAAATCTCATGGACGGAAGAGCCTGGTAGGCTGCAGTCCATGGGGTCGCTCAGAGTCGGGCACGACTGAGCGACTTCACTTTCACATTTCACTTTCATGCATTGGAGGAGGACATGGCAACCCACTCCAGTGTTCTTGCCTAGAGAACCCCAGGGACTGCGGGGCCTGGTGGGCTGCCGTCCATGGGGTCACACAGACTCGGACACGACTGAAACGACTTCGCAGCAGCAGCAGCAGCAGTGCATAGCTATCAAAAGGGTTTAGAACAGTCAGGTAGGATCACACAAGTCACCGTGAAGCCATACTTCTCCACTTAGCCAAAGCTCACAAAGATTTCTGTTCTAGGTCAACCTAGAAGAGATCACGGAAGAGGTAAAGAAACTTAAAATCCATTAGCAAAGGCAGTTCAACCTCTCAAGAAACCTTGTGCTAGGCACAACACTCTTTTCTGGGGGTCCACTTTCCCTACAACCTCCTTATCCCATTCTGTACCCATTCCTTTGCTTCTCCCATCCTGAAACTGCCACCTGGAGGAAAGAACGACGTCGTTTTCCTTCAGAAAATGCGATTTCATGCCACATACCTTCTTTTAATACCAAGTCATACATTTCCCTTCAGCAACCAAGAACTGACTTTTATATTGGCATTCGACAGATTGGTGAACATACCTATCAGTGATAGTAGCGCCCCTCCCCTCCCCCGCACGCACGCACACACACACACACACACACACACACACACCCAAGATCAGAACCAAACAAAACAAAAAAAATTGCTTTCTTACGTTTCACATGTCAGGATGGTGCCAGACACTATTATTGGATAGTCAAAAATCTCTTTTGTTTCTGTGTAAAAGGGAGGTCCTTTCAAGGCGTGAATGTTTCAGAACTTGAATTTATTTGGAAATGACCCAGCTCTTCAGTACACTGTCGTCACTTAGTTTAGCACAGGATAGAAACTCGGGTAACCAAAACACCTGGAGAAACGATTGTATGTTCAGTTCAGTTCAGTGGCTCAGTCGTGTCTGACTCTTTGGGACCCCGTGGCCTGCAGGACGCTGGGCTTCCGTGTCCATCACCAACTCCAGGGGCTTGCTCAAACTCATGTCCATCGAATCAGTGATGCCATCCAACCATCTTAGCCTCTGTCGTCCCCTTCTCCTCTGCCTTCAATCAAGACTCATAGGCAGATATTTTCGAGTGTAATTAGTGTTCATAGTTTATGTAAAAGCTCATATCACATTTAATTTTTCGTTTTGTTCCTGTTCTTTCGAGGTACTTTCTTGTTGACAAGCTTGTGACAGATAGAACGATATAGCAATTTTTACCTTAGAACAAACCGAGGCACTATGAACATTTTGTGCTTCATGGTGATGACTCTTAGACATGTCTACAGTAGAGGAGCAAAAACAAAACTACTAGATATTTCATATTGACTAGTTCCCAGTTCACGGGACTCTGACATTCCCTGAGGTCAAAGTTTTCTTGTATTGGAAGCAGTTGGGTTTGCAAGGGCTGCCTTGTCTTGAGACCATTGAAATAAGAACTCAGAACTTGAGCACTATTATCAAAAATCACAAGGCTCACACTGACACATACATCAATCCAGACAGACAAGACAAGACATCTTCCAGTTTTCCGCCTGAGATGGAAAAGATTTCTTTGAGCCGTTTTTTCTGGGGAGTGGGGGGTGGGGCTGGCGGCCAGGCAGGCTTTGGGAAGGAGCTCTTGGTTTGGAATTGCATATGAAAAGAACCTGCTTTCCGAGTTCCAAGGAATCAAGTTTCCTTGGAAACCAACTTTGTCCGGTTCTATAGAATATCATGGCCCTCCTAGGTCAGGTCATCTTTCCTTTCCGTAGCCCTCGTTGGAACCCTGAATTCTACACAGCTTGGATTGCCTCTGTGGGCTGGATGGATTGTCCTCCCGTTTCACCGGGCGGCGGGAGCGAGGTCCCAGAGGCTCTCCTGGAACCGGGCGTTGGGGCGGGGCTCACCGGGAGCCCGTGGTGAAGGTGGGCCGCGCACCGGGAGCGCGCCCGGGGCGGGGCGAAGCCGGGCGGCGCGGGTCGGGAATCGGGTCGTGGCGGGGATGGGGGGCGGTCCCAGTTGTGCTCCGGGGATCCCCACTGCGGCTGGGAAGGCACCGGGAGCATGGCAGGGGCGGGGCGGCGCGGGGCGGGGGTCGGCTCCTGGCGGGGGTGGGGGAGGGCTTCCCCGTTGTCCTCTCGGGGGTCGCCGTGGCGGCTGGGAACGCCCATTGCGTGCGCTCCTGGGTCCCCAAGGGTCGGCATCCAGTGGGCGCGGCGGAGGGGTGCGGACCACAGGTCAGGGAACTGGGACTGCGTGGAGCAGGGAACCACGTAGTCCGCCCTCTGTTGGCACAACCGGGCGGTCGCAGAAACGCCTCGCCTTTGGGCTCAAGGCCTTGACCGCTCCACCCCTTTGCTGAAAGGTCAGAGCCGCGCGGTTTTCCCAAGCAGCCTAGTGTCCGCTGCAAGTCCAAGGGCCAGAACCCTGAACTCTGGCCGGCTGGCCCAGCCCTGCTTCTGGCACTTTGGAGGCCAGCGGGCCCTTGACCACCTGCTGGGATGGGAAAGGGAAGGGTCCACGAATTGCACCCTAGAAACTTAGTAGGGTGCATGGGTTTCAAAACCCGGTGGCCGCCCAGGCAGAAAACAAGGGAGGAGGGCACCCTGCTGCCCTTTCATGGCAGCATCTGTGGCTGTCCTGCTGAGGGGGCCTTTCCATGGGGACCGTGTGCAGGACAAGTTTGGTGTTTTGGAACCGAATAATTAGAACGTGTAAAAATTTTAAATGATGTGGTGGTTTGATTCAAACAAAACAAAACAAAACGAAACAAAAAACCAAGCTCCAAGTTTTTTGCAAATTTAGGTCTTAATATTGAAGGCCTGTGTTCCTTCCACTGTGGCATTGTACGAAGAAATGTGCGGGTTTTTTTTTTTTTTTAATTGGTTTTTTGTTTTTCTTTTTTTTAGAAAAGATTCCGAAAAATGAGGGAAACAGGAAGCCCAGAGGTGCCCCTGTAGTTTGGCGAAGGCCTTAGGAGGTCACTTGGAAATGCTGCTGGCTGTGAGGGGGGAGGGGGCAGATGTGCACAGAGCTGTGCAGGCTTGTCCTTTGCATGGATGTTCTTTGTAGAAATCCACCTCGGAGCCATCTCCTGATGTGTAAGAATTTCCCAGACAAACCTTGAGCTAAGCAATGCGTTTTTTCCTTAGGAAATGTTGGTCTTCAGCGATGTTCAAAGCCTGTGTATTTCGGCTAGACTCTGGCTTCAGGTCGGTTCCCCCAAAAGGCTCCGAAGCGACCTGAACCAAACAGTAAGTTTTCCTCCTACCTTGTTCTCCTCATCTATGTTAAGAGTATACTTTAAGAGTGTCCTGGCACATACATGTACTGCCTCACCCCTAACCTCAGTCATGTGTTCCAAGAACTTCTGTCCGTTTATTTATTTGTTTTGGGTAACATTGAATTCGTTTTGACTATGCTGGGTCTTTGCTGCTCGCTGGAAGTTGCTAGGACCTCTGGACTGCAGTCTCCCATCTCTTGCTGACCTCTTGTGGACCTCTGCAGAATCCTGGTTGGTGGGAGCTTGTTAGTTCCTTGTTCCTTACCCGGACCTCCTGTGGTAAGTGTTTTCTCTCCTCTGCGGCCTGGTAAGGGTGGGTGGTCATTGGCATCCCAAAGGTGGCTAGAAGTCAATGATTTAGGCAGGCTTGTGAATAGATATGGGAGAAGGCAACGGCACCCCACTCCAGTACTCTTGCCTGGAAAATCTCATGGACGGAAGAGCCTGGTAGGCTGCAGTCCATGGGGTCGCTCAGAGTCGGGCACGACTGAGCGACTTCACTTTCACATTTCACTTTCATGCATTGGAGGAGGACATGGCAACCCACTCCAGTGTTCTTGCCTAGAGAACCCCAGGGACTGCGGGGCCTGGTGGGCTGCCGTCCATGGGGTCACACAGACTCGGACACGACTGAAACGACTTCGCAGCAGCAGCAGCAGCAGTGCATAGCTATCAAAAGGGTTTAGAACAGTCAGGTAGGATCACACAAGTCACCGTGAAGCCATACTTCTCCACTTAGCCAAAGCTCACAAAAGATTTCTGTTCTAGGTCAACCTAGAAGAGATCACGGAAGAGGTAAAGAAACTTAAAATCCATTAGCAAAGGCAGTTCAACCTCTCAAGAAACCTTGTGCTAGGCACAACACTCTTTTCTGGGGGTCCACTTTCCCTACAACCTCCTTATCCCATTCTGTACCCATTCCTTTGCTTCTCCCATCCTGAAACTGCCACCTGGAGGAAAGAACGACGTCGTTTTCCTTCAGAAAATGCGATTTCATGCCACATACCTTCTTTTAATACCAAGTCATACATTTCCCTTCAGCAACCAAGAACTGACTTTTATATTGGCATTCGACAGATTGGTGAACATACCTATCAGTGATAGTAGCGCCCCTCCCCTCCCCCGCACGCACGCACACACACACACACACACACACACACACACACCCAAGATCAGAACCAAACAAAACAAAAAAAATTGCTTTCTTACGTTTCACATGTCAGGATGGTGCCAGACACTCTTATTGGATAGTCAAAAATCTCTTTTGTTTCTGTGTAAAAGGGAGGTCCTTTCAAGGCGTGAATGTTTCAGAACTTGAATTTATTTGGAAATGACCCAGCTCTTCAGTACACTGTCGTCACTTAGTTTAGCACAGGATAGAAACTCGGGTAACCAAAACACCTGGAGAAACGATTGTATGTTCAGTTCAGTTCAGTGGCTCAGTCGTGTCTGACTCTTTGGGACCCCGTGGCCTGCAGGACGCTGGGCTTCCGTGTCCATCACCAACTCCAGGGGCTTGCTCAAACTCATGTCCATCGAATCAGTGATGCCATCCAACCATCTTAGCCTCTGTCGTCCCCTTCTCCTCTGCCTTCAATCAAGACTCATAGGCAGATATTTTCGAGTGTAATTAGTGTTCATAGTTTATGTAAAAGCTCATATCACATTTAATTTTTCGTTTTGTTCCTGTTCTTTCGAGGTACTTTCTTGTTGACAAGCTTGTGACAGATAGAACGATATAGCAATTTTTACCTTAGAACAAACCGAGGCACTATGAACATTTTGTGCTTCATGGTGATGACTCTTAGACATGTCTACAGTAGAGGAGCAAAAACAAAACTACTAGATATTTCATATTGACTAGTTCCCAGTTCACGGGACTCTGACATTCCCTGAGGTCAAAGTTTTCTTGTATTGGAAGCAGTTGGGTTTGCAAGGGCTGCCTTGTCTTGAGACCATTGAAATAAGAACTCAGAACTTGAGCACTATTATCAAAAATCACAAGGCTCACACTGACACATACATCAATCCAGACAGACAAGACAAGACATCTTCCAGTTTTCCGCCTGAGATGGAAAAGATTTCTTTGAGCCGTTTTTTCTGGGGAGTGGGGGGTGGGGCTGGCGGCCAGGCAGGCTTTGGGAAGGAGCTCTTGGTTTGGAATTGCATATGAAAAGAACCTGCTTTCCGAGTTCCAAGGAATCAAGTTTCCTTGGAAACCAACTTTGTCCGGTTCTATAGAATATCATGGCCCTCCTAGGTCAGGTCATCTTTCCTTTCCGTAGCCCTCGTTGGAACCCTGAATTCTACACAGCTTGGATTGCCTCTGTGGGCTGGATGGATTGTCCTCCCGTTTCACCGGGCGGCGGGAGCGAGGTCCCAGAGGCTCTCCTGGAACCGGGCGTTGGGGCGGGGCTCACCGGGAGCCCGTGGTGAAGGTGGGCCGCGCACCGGGAGCGCGCCCGGGGCGGGGCGAAGCCGGGCGGCGCGGGTCGGGAATCGGGTCGTGGCGGGGATGGGGGGCGGTCCCAGTTGTGCTCCGGGGATCCCCACTGCGGCTGGGAAGGCACCGGGAGCATGGCAGGGGCGGGGCGGCGCGGGGCGGGGGTCGGCTCCTGGCGGGGGTGGGGGAGGGCTTCCCCGTTGTCCTCTCGGGGGTCGCCGTGGCGGCTGGGAACGCCCATTGCGTGCGCTCCTGGGTCCCCAAGGGTCGGCATCCAGTGGGCGCGGCGGAGGGGTGCGGACCACAGGTCAGGGAACTGGGACTGCGTGGAGCAGGGAACCACGTAGTCCGCCCTCTGTTGGCACAACCGGGCGGTCGCAGAAACGCCTCGCCTTTGGGCTCAAGGCCTTGACCGCTCCACCCCTTTGCTGAAAGGTCAGAGCCGCGCGGTTTTCCCAAGCAGCCTAGTGTCCGCTGCAAGTCCAAGGGCCAGAACCCTGAACTCTGGCCGGCTGGCCCAGCCCTGCTTCTGGCACTTTGGAGGCCAGCGGGCCCTTGACCACCTGCTGGGATGGGAAAGGGAAGGGTCCACGAATTGCACCCTAGAAACTTAGTAGGGTGCATGGGTTTCAAAACCCGGTGGCCGCCCAGGCAGAAAACAAGGGAGGAGGGCACCCTGCTGCCCTTTCATGGCAGCATCTGTGGCTGTCCTGCTGAGGGGGCCTTTCCATGGGGACCGTGTGCAGGACAAGTTTGGTGTTTTGGAACCGAATAATTAGAACGTGTAAAAATTTTAAATGATGTGGTGGTTTGATTCAAACAAAACAAAACAAAACAAAAAACCAAGCTCCAAGTTTTTTGCAAATTTAGGTCTTAATATTGAAGGCCTGTGTTCCTTCCACTGTGGCATTGTACGAAGAAATGTGCGGGTTTTTTTTTTTTTTTAATTGGTTTTTTGTTTTTCTTTTTTTTTAGAAAAGATTCCGAAAAATGAGGGAAACAGGAAGCCCAGAGGTGCCCCTGTAGTTTGGCGAAGGCCTTAGGAGGTCACTTGGAAATGCTGCTGGCTGTGAGGGGGGGAGGGGGCAGATGTGCACAGAGCTGTGCAGGCTTGTCCTTTGCATGGATGTTTTTTGTAGAAATCCACCTCGGAGCCATCTCCTGATGTGTAAGAATTTCCCAGACAAACCTTGAGCTAAGCAATGCGTTTTTTCCTTAGGAAATGTTGGTCTTCAGCGATGTTCAAAGCCTGTGTATTTCGGCTAGACTCTGGCTTCAGGTCGGTTCCCCCAAAAGGCTCCGAAGCGACCTGAACCAAACAGTAAGTTTTCCTCCTACCTTGTTCTCCTCATCTATGTTAAGAGTATACTTTAAGAGTATCCTGGCACATACATGTACTGCCTCACCCCTAACCTCAGTCATGTGTTCCAAGAACTTCTGTCCGTTTATTTATTTGTTTTGGGTAACATTGAATTCGTTTTGACTATGCTGGGTCTTTGCTGCTCGCTGGAAGTTGCTAGGACCTCTGGACTGCAGTCTCCCATCTCTTGCTGACCTCTTGTGGACCTCTGCAGAATCCTGGTTGGTGGGAGCTTGTTAGTTCCTTGTTCCTTACCCGGACCTCCTGTGGTAAGTGTTTTCTCTCCTCTGCGGCCTGGTAAGGGTGGGTGGTCATTGGCATCCCAAAGGTGGCTAGAAGTCAATGATTTAGGCAGGCTTGTGAATAGATATGGGAGAAGGCAACGGCACCCCACTCCAGTACTCTTGCCTGGAAAATCTCATGGACGGAAGAGCCTGGTAGGCTGCAGTCCATGGGGTCGCTCAGAGTCGGGCACGACTGAGCGACTTCACTTTCACATTTCACTTTCATGCATTGGAGGAGGACATGGCAACCCACTCCAGTGTTCTTGCCTAGAGAACCCCAGGGACTGCGGGGCCTGGTGGGCTGCCGTCCATGGGGTCACACAGACTCGGACACGACTGAAACGACTTCGCAGCAGCAGCAGCAGCAGTGCATAGCTATCAAAAGGGTTTAGAACAGTCAGGTAGGATCACACAAGTCACCGTGAAGCCATACTTCTCCACTTAGCCAAAGCTCACAAAAGATTTCTGTTCTAGGTCAACCTAGAAGAGATCACGGAAGAGGTAAAGAAACTTAAAATCCATTAGCAAAGGCAGTTCAACCTCTCAAGAAACCTTGTGCTAGGCACAACACTCTTTTCTGGGGGTCCACTTTCCCTACAACCTCCTTATCCCATTCTGTACCCATTCCTTTGCTTCTCCCATCCTGAAACTGCCACCTGGAGGAAAGAACGACGTCGTTTTCCTTCAGAAAATGCGATTTCATGCCACATACCTTCTTTTAATACCAAGTCATACATTTCCCTTCAGCAACCAAGAACTGACTTTTATATTGGCATTCGACAGATTGGTGAACATACCTATCAGTGATAGTAGCGCCCCTCCCCTCCCCCGCACGCACGCACACACACACACACACACACACACACACACCCAAGATCAGAACCAAACAAAACAAAAAAAATTGCTTTCTTACGTTTCACATGTCAGGATGGTGCCAGACACTATTATTGGATAGTCAAAAATCTCTTTTGTTTCTGTGTAAAAGGGAGGTCCTTTCAAGGCGTGAATGTTTCAGAACTTGAATTTATTTGGAAATGACCCAGCTCTTCAGTACACTGTCGTCACTTAGTTTAGCACAGGATAGAAACTCGGGTAACCAAAACACCTGGAGAAACGATTGTATGTTCAGTTCAGTTCAGTGGCTCAGTCGTGTCTGACTCTTTGGGACCCCGTGGCCTGCAGGACGCTGGGCTTCCGTGTCCATCACCAACTCCAGGGGCTTGCTCAAACTCATGTCCATCGAATCAGTGATGCCATCCAACCATCTTAGCCTCTGTCGTCCCCTTCTCCTCTGCCTTCAATCAAGACTCATAGGCAGATATTTTCGAGTGTAATTAGTGTTCATAGTTTATGTAAAAGCTCATATCACATTTAATTTTTCGTTTTGTTCCTGTTCTTTCGAGGTACTTTCTTGTTGACAAGCTTGTGACAGATAGAACGATATAGCAATTTTTACCTTAGAACAAACCGAGGCACTATGAACATTTTGTGCTTCATGGTGATGACTCTTAGACATGTCTACAGTAGAGGAGCAAAAACAAAACTACTAGATATTTCATATTGACTAGTTCCCAGTTCACGGGACTCTGACATTCCCTGAGGTCAAAGTTTTCTTGTATTGGAAGCAGTTGGGTTTGCAAGGGCTGCCTTGTCTTGAGACCATTGAAATAAGAACTCAGAACTTGAGCACTATTATCAAAAATCACAAGGCTCACACTGACACATACATCAATCCAGACAGACAAGACAAGACATCTTCCAGTTTTCCGCCTGAGATGGAAAAGATTTCTTTGAGCCGTTTTTTCTGGGGAGTGGGGGGTGGGGCTGGCGGCCAGGCAGGCTTTGGGAAGGAGCTCTTGGTTTGGAATTGCATATGAAAAGAACCTGCTTTCCGAGTTCCAAGGAATCAAGTTTCCTTGGAAACCAACTTTGTCCGGTTCTATAGAATATCATGGCCCTCCTAGGTCAGGTCATCTTTCCTTTCCGTAGCCCTCGTTGGAACCCTGAATTCTACACAGCTTGGATTGCCTCTGTGGGCTGGATGGATTGTCCTCCCGTTTCACCGGGCGGCGGGAGCGAGGTCCCAGAGGCTCTCCTGGAACCGGGCGTTGGGGCGGGGCTCACCGGGAGCCCGTGGTGAAGGTGGGCCGCGCACCGGGAGCGCGCCCGGGGCGGGGCGAAGCCGGGCGGCGCGGGTCGGGAATCGGGTCGTGGCGGGGATGGGGGGCGGTCCCAGTTGTGCTCCGGGGATCCCCACTGCGGCTGGGAAGGCACCGGGAGCATGGCAGGGGCGGGGCGGCGCGGGGCGGGGGTCGGCTCCTGGCGGGGGTGGGGGAGGGCTTCCCCGTTGTCCTCTCGGGGGTCGCCGTGGCGGCTGGGAACGCCCATTGCGTGCGCTCCTGGGTCCCCAAGGGTCGGCATCCAGTGGGCGCGGCGGAGGGGTGCGGACCACAGGTCAGGGAACTGGGACTGCGTGGAGCAGGGAACCACGTAGTCCGCCCTCTGTTGGCACAACCGGGCGGTCGCAGAAACGCCTCGCCTTTGGGCTCAAGGCCTTGACCGCTCCACCCCTTTGCTGAAAGGTCAGAGCCGCGCGGTTTTCCCAAGCAGCCTAGTGTCCGCTGCAAGTCCAAGGGCCAGAACCCTGAACTCTGGCCGGCTGGCCCAGCCCTGCTTCTGGCACTTTGGAGGCCAGCGGGCCCTTGACCACCTGCTGGGATGGGAAAGGGAAGGGTCCACGAATTGCACCCTAGAAACTTAGTAGGGTGCATGGGTTTCAAAACCCGGTGGCCGCCCAGGCAGAAAACAAGGGAGGAGGGCACCCTGCTGCCCTTTCATGGCAGCATCTGTGGCTGTCCTGCTGAGGGGGCCTTTCCATGGGGACCGTGTGCAGGACAAGTTTGGTGTTTTGGAACCGAATAATTAGAACGTGTAAAAATTTTAAATGATGTGGTGGTTTGATTCAAACAAAACAAAACAAAACGAAACAAAAAACCAAGCTCCAAGTTTTTTGCAAATTTAGGTCTTAATATTGAAGGCCTGTGTTCCTTCCACTGTGGCATTGTACGAAGAAATGTGCGGGTTTTTTTTTTTTTTTAATTGGTTTTTTGTTTTTCTTTTTTTTAGAAAAGATTCCGAAAAATGAGGGAAACAGGAAGCCCAGAGGTGCCCCTGTAGTTTGGCGAAGGCCTTAGGAGGTCACTTGGAAATGCTGCTGGCTGTGAGGGGGGAGGGGGCAGATGTGCACAGAGCTGTGCAGGCTTGTCCTTTGCATGGATGTTCTTTGTAGAAATCCACCTCGGAGCCATCTCCTGATGTGTAAGAATTTCCCAGACAAACCTTGAGCTAAGCAATGCGTTTTTTCCTTAGGAAATGTTGGTCTTCAGCGATGTTCAAAGCCTGTGTATTTCGGCTAGACTCTGGCTTCAGGTCGGTTCCCCCAAAAGGCTCCGAAGCGACCTGAACCAAACAGTAAGTTTTCCTCCTACCTTGTTCTCCTCATCTATGTTAAGAGTATACTTTAAGAGTGTCCTGGCACATACATGTACTGCCTCACCCCTAACCTCAGTCATGTGTTCCAAGAACTTCTGTCCGTTTATTTATTTGTTTTGGGTAACATTGAATTCGTTTTGACTATGCTGGGTCTTTGCTGCTCGCTGGAAGTTGCTAGGACCTCTGGACTGCAGTCTCCCATCTCTTGCTGACCTCTTGTGGACCTCTGCAGAATCCTGGTTGGTGGGAGCTTGTTAGTTCCTTGTTCCTTACCCGGACCTCCTGTGGTAAGTGTTTTCTCTCCTCTGCGGCCTGGTAAGGGTGGGTGGTCATTGGCATCCCAAAGGTGGCTAGAAGTCAATGATTTAGGCAGGCTTGTGAATAGATATGGGAGAAGGCAATGGCACCCCACTCCAGTACTCTTGCCTGGAAAATCTCATGGACGGAAGAGCCTGGTAGGCTGCAGTCCATGGGGTCGCTCAGAGTCGGGCACGACTGAGCGACTTCACTTTCACATTTCACTTTCATGCATTGGAGGAGGACATGGCAACCCACTCCAGTGTTCTTGCCTAGAGAACCCCAGGGACTGCGGGGCCTGGTGGGCTGCCGTCCATGGGGTCACACAGACTCGGACACGACTGAAACGACTTCGCAGCAGCAGCAGCAGCAGTGCATAGCTATCAAAAGGGTTTAGAACAGTCAGGTAGGATCACACAAGTCACCGTGAAGCCATACTTCTCCACTTAGCCAAAGCTCACAAAAGATTTCTGTTCTAGGTCAACCTAGAAGAGATCACGGAAGAGGTAAAGAAACTTAAAATCCATTAGCAAAGGCAGTTCAACCTCTCAAGAAACCTTGTGCTAGGCACAACACTCTTTTCTGGGGGTCCACTTTCCCTACAACCTCCTTATCCCATTCTGTACCCATTCCTTTGCTTCTCCCATCCTGAAACTGCCACCTGGAGGAAAGAACGACGTCGTTTTCCTTCAGAAAATGCGATTTCATGCCACATACCTTCTTTTAATACCAAGTCATACATTTCCCTTCAGCAACCAAGAACTGACTTTTATATTGGCATTCGACAGATTGGTGAACATACCTATCAGTGATAGTAGCGCCCCTCCCCTCCCCCGCACGCACACACACACACACACACACACACACACCCAAGATCAGAACCAAACAAAACAAAAAAAATTGCTTTCTTACGTTTCACATGTCAGGATGGTGCCAGACACTATTATTGGATAGTCAAAAATCTCTTTTGTTTCTGTGTAAAAGGGAGGTCCTTTCAAGGCGTGAATGTTTCAGAACTTGAATTTATTTGGAAATGACCCAGCTCTTCAGTACACTGTCGTCACTTAGTTTAGCACAGGATAGAAACTCGGGTAACCAAAACACCTGGAGAAACGATTGTATGTTCAGTTCAGTTCAGTGGCTCAGTCGTGTCTGACTCTTTGGGACCCCGTGGCCTGCAGGACGCTGGGCTTCCGTGTCCATCAGCAACTCCAGGGGCTTGCTCAAACTCATGTCCATCGAATCAGTGATGCCATCCAACCATCTTAGCCTCTGTCGTCCCCTTCTCCTCTGCCTTCAATCAAGACTCATAGGCAGATATTTTCGAGTGTAATTAGTGTTC
The DNA here is from genome assembly GCF_032452875.1 of Bos javanicus. Lineage (NCBI taxonomy): Eukaryota > Metazoa > Chordata > Mammalia > Artiodactyla > Bovidae > Bos > Bos javanicus. The sequence goes on along the minus strand of NW_026894082.1, from coordinate 174,662 downwards.
ATAGTTTATGTAAAAGCTCATATCACATTTAATTTTTCGTTTTGTTCCTGTTCTTTCGAGGTACTTTCTTGTTGACAAGCTTGTGACAGATAGAACGATATAGCAATTTTTACCTTAGAACAAACCGAGGCACTATGAACATTTTGTGCTTCATGGTGATGACTCTTAGACATGTCTACAGTAGAGGAGCAAAAACAAAACTACTAGATATTTCATATTGACTAGTTCCCAGTTCACGGGACTCTGACATTCCCTGAGGTCAAAGTTTTCTTGTATTGGAAGCAGTTGGGTTTGCAAGGGCTGCCTTGTCTTGAGACCATTGAAATAAGAACTCAGAACTTGAGCACTATTATCAAAAATCACAAGGCTCACACTGACACATACATCAATCCAGACAGACAAGACAAGACATCTTCCAGTTTTCCGCCTGAGATGGAAAAGATTTCTTTGAGCCGTTTTTTCTGGGGAGTGGGGGGTGGGGCTGGCGGCCAGGCAGGCTTTGGGAAGGAGCTCTTGGTTTGGAATTGCATATGAAAAGAACCTGCTTTCCGAGTTCCAAGGAATCAAGTTTCCTTGGAAACCAACTTTGTCCGGTTCTATAGAATATCATGGCCCTCCTAGGTCAGGTCATCTTTCCTTTCCGTAGCCCTCGTTGGAACCCTGAATTCTACACAGCTTGGATTGCCTCTGTGGGCTGGATGGATTGTCCTCCCGTTTCACCGGGCGGCGGGAGCGAGGTCCCAGAGGCTCTCCTGGAACCGGGCGTTGGGGCGGGGCTCACCGGGAGCCCGTGGTGAAGGTGGGCCGCGCACCGGGAGCGCGCCCGGGGCGGGGCGAAGCCGGGCGGCGCGGGTCGGGAATCGGGTCGTGGCGGGGATGGGGGGCGGTCCCAGTTGTGCTCCGGGGATCCCCACTGCGGCTGGGAAGGCACCGGGAGCATGGCAGGGGCGGGGCGGCGCGGGGCGGGGGTCGGCTCCTGGCGGGGGTGGGGGAGGGCTTCCCCGTTGTCCTCTCGGGGGTCGCCGTGGCGGCTGGGAACGCCCATTGCGTGCGCTCCTGGGTCCCCAAGGGTCGGCATCCAGTGGGCGCGGCGGAGGGGTGCGGACCACAGGTCAGGGAACTGGGACTGCGTGGAGCAGGGAACCACGTAGTCCGCCCTCTGTTGGCACAACCGGGCGGTCGCAGAAACGCCTCGCCTTTGGGCTCAAGGCCTTGACCGCTCCACCCCTTTGCTGAAAGGTCAGAGCCGCGCGGTTTTCCCAAGCAGCCTAGTGTCCGCTGCAAGTCCAAGGGCCAGAACCCTGAACTCTGGCCGGCTGGCCCAGCCCTGCTTCTGGCACTTTGGAGGCCAGCGGGCCCTTGACCACCTGCTGGGATGGGAAAGGGAAGGGTCCACGAATTGCACCCTAGAAACTTAGGAGGGTGCATGGGTTTCAAAACCCGGTGGCCGCCCAGGCAGCAAACAAGGGAGGAGGGCACCCTGCTGCCCTTTCATGGCAGCATCTGTGGCTGTCCTGCTGAGGGGGCCTTTCCATGGGGACCGTGTGCAGTACAAGTTTGGTGTTTGGGAACCGAATAATTAGAACGTGTAAAAATTTTAAATGATGTGGTGGTTTGATTCAAACAAAACAAAACAAAACAAAAAACCAAGCTCCAAGTTTTTTGCAAATTTAGGTCTTAATATTGAAGGCCTGTGTTCCTTCCACTGTGGCATTGTACGAAGAAATGTGCGGGTTTTTTTTTTTTTTTTTTAATTTGTTTTCTGTTTTTCTTTTTGTTTAGAAAAGATTCCGAAAAATGAGGGAAACAGGAAGCCCAGAGGTGCCCCTGTAGTTTGGCGAAGGCCTTAGGAGGTCACTTGGAAATGCTGCTGGCTGTGAGGGGGGAGGGGGCAGATGTGCACAGAGCTGTGCAGGCTTGTCCTTTGCATGGATGTTCTTTGTAGAAATCCACCTCGGAGCCATCTCCTGATGTGTAAGAATTTCCCAGACAAACCTTGAGCTAAGCAATGCGTTTTTTCCTTAGGAAATGTTGGTCTTCAGCGATGTTCAAAGCCTGTGTATTTCGGCTAGACTCTGGCTTCAGGTCGGTTCCCCCAAAAGGCTCCGAAGCGACCTGAACCAAACAGTAAGTTTTCCTCCTACCTTGTTCTCCTCATCTATGTTAAGAGTATACTTTAAGAGTGTCCTGGCACATACATGTACTGCCTCACCCCTAACCTCAGTCATGTGTTCCAAGAACTTCTGTCCGTTTATTTATTTGTTTTGGGTAACATTGAATTCGTTTTGACTATGCTGGGTCTTTGCTGCTCGCTGGAAGTTGCTAGGACCTCTGGACTGCAGTCTCCCATCTCTTGCTGACCTCTTGTGGACCTCTGCAGAATCCTGGTTGGTGGGAGCTTGTTAGTTCCTTGTTCCTTACCCGGACCTCCTGTGGTAAGTGTTTTCTCTCCTCTGCGGCCTGGTAAGGGTGGGTGGTCATTGGCATCCCAAAGGTGGCTAGAAGTCAATGATTTAGGCAGGCTTGTGAATAGATATGGGAGAAGGCAACGGCACCCCACTCCAGTACTCTTGCCTGGAAAATCTCATGGACGGAAGAGCCTGGTAGGCTGCAGTCCATGGGGTCGCTCAGAGTCGGGCACGACTGAGCGACTTCACTTTCACATTTCACTTTCATGCATTGGAGGAGGACATGGCAACCCACTCCAGTGTTCTTGCCTAGAGAACCCCAGGGACTGCGGGGCCTGGTGGGCTGCCGTCCATGGGGTCACACAGACTCGGACACGACTGAAACGACTTCGCAGCAGCAGCAGCAGCAGTGCATAGCTATCAAAAGGGTTTAGAACAGTCAGGTAGGATCACACAAGTCACCGTGAAGCCATACTTCTCCACTTAGCCAAAGCTAACAAAAGATTTCTGTTCTAGGTCAACCTAGAAGAGATCACGGAAGAGGTAAAGAAACTTAAAATCCATTAGCAAAGGCAGTTCAACCTCTCAAGAAACCTTGTGCTAGGCACAACACTCTTTTCTGGGGGTCCACTTTCCCTACAACCTCCTTATCCCATTCTGTACCCATTCCTTTGCTTCTCCCATCCTGAAACTGCCACCTGGAGGAAAGAACGACGTCGTTTTCCTTCAGAAAATGCGATTTCATGCCACATACCTTCTTTTAATACCAAGTCATACATTTCCCTTCAGCAACCAAGAACTGACTTTTATATTGGCATTCGACAGATTGGTGAACATACCTATCAGTGATAGTAGCGCCCCTCCCCTCCCCCGCACGCACGCACACACACACACACACACACACACACACACCCAAGATCAGAACCAAACAAAACAAAAAAAATTGCTTTCTTACGTTTCACATGTCAGGATGGTGCCAGACACTATTATTGGATAGTCAAAAATCTCTTTTGTTTCTGTGTAAAAGGGAGGTCCTTTCAAGGCGTGAATGTTTCAGAACTTGAATTTATTTGGAAATGACCCAGCTCTTCAGTACACTGTCGTCACTTAGTTTAGCACAGGATAGAAACTCGGGTAACCAAAACACCTGGAGAAACGATTGTATGTTCAGTTCAGTTCAGTGGCTCAGTCGTGTCTGACTCTTTGGGACCCCGTGGCCTGCAGGACGCTGGGCTTCCGTGTCCATCACCAACTCCAGGGGCTTGCTCAAACTCATGTCCATCGAATCAGTGATGCCATCCAACCATCTTAGCCTCTGTCGTCCCCTTCTCCTCTGCCTTCAATCAAGACTCATAGGCAGATATTTTCGAGTGTAATTAGTGTTCATAGTTTATGTAAAAGCTCATATCACATTTAATTTTTCGTTTTGTTCCTGTTCTTTCGAGGTACTTTCTTGTTGACAAGCTTGTGACAGATAGAACGATATAGCAATTTTTACCTTAGAACAAACCGAGGCACTATGAACATTTTGTGCTTCATGGTGATGACTCTTAGACATGTCTACAGTAGAGGAGCAAAAACAAAACTACTAGATATTTCATATTGACTAGTTCCCAGTTCACGGGACTCTGACATTCCCTGAGGTCAAAGTTTTCTTGTATTGGAAGCAGTTGGGTTTGCAAGGGCTGCCTTGTCTTGAGACCATTGAAATAAGAACTCAGAACTTGAGCACTATTATCAAAAATCACAAGGCTCACACTGACACATACATCAATCCAGACAGACAAGACAAGACATCTTCCAGTTTTCCGCCTGAGATGGAAAAGATTTCTTTGAGCCGTTTTTTCTGGGGAGTGGGGGGTGGGGCTGGCGGCCAGGCAGGCTTTGGGAAGGAGCTCTTGGTTTGGAATTGCATATGAAAAGAACCTGCTTTCCGAGTTCCAAGGAATCAAGTTTCCTTGGAAACCAACTTTGTCCGGTTCTATAGAATATCATGGCCCTCCTAGGTCAGGTCATCTTTCCTTTCCGTAGCCCTCGTTGGAACCCTGAATTCTACACAGCTTGGATTGCCTCTGTGGGCTGGATGGATTGTCCTCCCGTTTCACCGGGCGGCGGGAGCGAGGTCCCAGAGGCTCTCCTGGAACCGGGCGTTGGGGCGGGGCTCACCGGGAGCCCGTGGTGAAGGTGGGCCGCGCACCGGGAGCGCGCCCGGGGCGGGGCGAAGCCGGGCGGCGCGGGTCGGGAATCGGGTCGTGGCGGGGATGGGGGGCGGTCCCAGTTGTGCTCCGGGGATCCCCACTGCGGCTGGGAAGGCACCGGGAGCATGGCAGGGGCGGGGCGGCGCGGGGCGGGGGTCGGCTCCTGGCGGGGGTGGGGGAGGGCTTCCCCGTTGTCCTCTCGGGGGTCGCCGTGGCGGCTGGGAACGCCCATTGCGTGCGCTCCTGGGTCCCCAAGGGTCGGCATCCAGTGGGCGCGGCGGAGGGGTGCGGACCACAGGTCAGGGAACTGGGACTGCGTGGAGCAGGGAACCACGTAGTCCGCCCTCTGTTGGCACAACCGGGCGGTCGCAGAAACGCCTCGCCTTTGGGCTCAAGGCCTTGACCGCTCCACCCCTTTGCTGAAAGGTCAGAGCCGCGCGGTTTTCCCAAGCAGCCTAGTGTCCGCTGCAAGTCCAAGGGCCAGAACCCTGAACTCTGGCCGGCTGGCCCAGCCCTGCTTCTGGCACTTTGGAGGCCAGCGGGCCCTTGACCACCTGCTGGGATGGGAAAGGGAAGGGTCCACGAATTGCACCCTAGAAACTTAGTAGGGTGCATGGGTTTCAAAACCCGGTGGCCGCCCAGGCAGAAAACAAGGGAGGAGGGCACCCTGCTGCCCTTTCATGGCAGCATCTGTGGCTGTCCTGCTGAGGGGGCCTTTCCATGGGGACCGTGTGCAGGACAAGTTTGGTGTTTTGGAACCGAATAATTAGAACGTGTAAAAATTTTAAATGATGTGGTGGTTTGATTCAAACAAAACAAAACAAAACGAAACAAAAAACCAAGCTCCAAGTTTTTTGCAAATTTAGGTCTTAATATTGAAGGCCTGTGTTCCTTCCACTGTGGCATTGTACGAAGAAATGTGCGGGTTTTTTTTTTTTTTTTTTTAATTTGTTTTTTGTTTTTATTTTTTTTTAGAAAATATTACGAAAAATGAGGGAAACAGGAAGCCCAGAGGTGCCCCTGTAGTTTGGCGAAGGCCTTAGGAGGTCACTTTGAAATGCTGCTGGCTGTGAGGGGGAGGGGGCAGATGTGCACAGAGCTGTGCAGGCTTGTCCTTTGCATGGATGTTCTTTGTAGAAATCCACCTCGGAGCCATCTCCTGATGTGTAAGAATTTCCCAGACAAACCTTGAGCTAAGCAATGCGTTTTTTCCTTAGGAAATGTTGGTCTTCAGCGATGTTCAAAGCCTGTGTATTTCGGCTAGACTCTGGCTTCAGGTCGGTTCCCCCAAAAGGCTCCGAAGCGACCTGAACCAAACAGTAAGTTTTCCTCCTACCTTGTTCTCCTCATCTATGTTAAGAGTATACTTTAAGAGTGTCCTGGCACATACATGTACTGCCTCACCCCTAACCTCAGTCATGTGTTCCAAGAACTTCTGTCCGTTTATTTATTTGTTTTGGGTAACATTGAATTCGTTTTGACTATGCTGGGTCTTTGCTGCTCGCTGGAAGTTGCTAGGACCTCTGGACTGCAGTCTCCCATCTCTTGCTGACCTCTTGTGGACCTCTGCAGAATCCTGGTTGGTGGGAGCTTGTTAGTTCCTTGTTCCTTACCCGGACCTCCTGTGGTAAGTGTTTTCTCTCCTCTGCGGCCTGGTAAGGGTGGGTGGTCATTGGCATCCCAAAGGTGGCTAGAAGTCAATGATTTAGGCAGGCTTGTGAATAGATATGGGAGAAGGCAACGGCACCCCACTCCAGTACTCTTGCCTGGAAAATCTCATGGACGGAAGAGCCTGGTAGGCTGCAGTCCATGGGGTCGCTCAGAGTCGGGCACGACTGAGCGACTTCACTTTCACATTTCACTTTCATGCATTGGAGGAGGACATGGCAACCCACTCCAGTGTTCTTGCCTAGAGAACCCCAGGGACTGCGGGGCCTGGTGGGCTGCCGTCCATGGGGTCACACAGACTCGGACACGACTGAAACGACTTCGCAGCAGCAGCAGCAGCAGTGCATAGCTATCAAAAGGGTTTAGAACAGTCAGGTAGGATCACACAAGTCACCGTGAAGCCATACTTCTCCACTTAGCCAAAGCTAACAAAAGATTTCTGTTCTAGGTCAACCTAGAAGAGATCACGGAAGAGGTAAAGAAACTTAAAATCCATTAGCAAAGGCAGTTCAACCTCTCAAGAAACCTTGTGCTAGGCACAACACTCTTTTCTGGGGGTCCACTTTCCCTACAACCTCCTTATCCCATTCTGTACCCATTCCTTTGCTTCTCCCATCCTGAAACTGCCACCTGGAGGAAAGAACGACGTCGTTTTCCTTCAGAAAATGCGATTTCATGCCACATACCTTCTTTTAATACCAAGTCATACATTTCCCTTCAGCAACCAAGAACTGACTTTTATATTGGCATTCGACAGATTGGTGAACATACCTATCAGTGATAGTAGCGCCCCTCCCCTCCCCCGCACGCACGCACACACACACACACACACACACACACACACCCAAGATCAGAACCAAACAAAACAAAAAAAATTGCTTTCTTACGTTTCACATGTCAGGATGGTGCCAGACACTATTATTGGATAGTCAAAAATCTCTTTTGTTTCTGTGTAAAAGGGAGGTCCTTTCAAGGCGTGAATGTTTCAGAACTTGAATTTATTTGGAAATGACCCAGCTCTTCAGTACACTGTCGTCACTTAGTTTAGCACAGGATAGAAACTCGGGTAACCAAAACACCTGGAGAAACGATTGTATGTTCAGTTCAGTTCAGTGGCTCAGTCGTGTCTGACTCTTTGGGACCCCGTGGCCTGCAGGACGCTGGGCTTCCGTGTCCATCACCAACTCCAGGGGCTTGCTCAAACTCATGTCCATCGAATCAGTGATGCCATCCAACCATCTTAGCCTCTGTCGTCCCCTTCTCCTCTGCCTTCAATCAAGACTCATAGGCAGATATTTTCGAGTGTAATTAGTGTTCATAGTTTATGTAAAAGCTCATATCACATTTAATTTTTCGTTTTGTTCCTGTTCTTTCGAGGTACTTTCTTGTTGACAAGCTTGTGACAGATAGAACGATATAGCAATTTTTACCTTAGAACAAACCGAGGCACTATGAACATTTTGTGCTTCATGGTGATGACTCTTAGACATGTCTACAGTAGAGGAGCAAAAACAAAACTACTAGATATTTCATATTGACTAGTTCCCAGTTCACGGGACTCTGACATTCCCTGAGGTCAAAGTTTTCTTGTATTGGAAGCAGTTGGGTTTGCAAGGGCTGCCTTGTCTTGAGACCATTGAAATAAGAACTCAGAACTTGAGCACTATTATCAAAAATCACAAGGCTCACACTGACACATACATCAATCCAGACAGACAAGACAAGACATCTTCCAGTTTTCCGCCTGAGATGGAAAAGATTTCTTTGAGCCGTTTTTTCTGGGGAGTGGGGGGTGGGGCTGGCGGCCAGGCAGGCTTTGGGAAGGAGCTCTTGGTTTGGAATTGCATATGAAAAGAACCTGCTTTCCGAGTTCCAAGGAATCAAGTTTCCTTGGAAACCAACTTTGTCCGGTTCTATAGAATATCATGGCCCTCCTAGGTCAGGTCATCTTTCCTTTCCGTAGCCCTCGTTGGAACCCTGAATTCTACACAGCTTGGATTGCCTCTGTGGGCTGGATGGATTGTCCTCCCGTTTCACCGGGCGGCGGGAGCGAGGTCCCAGAGGCTCTCCTGGAACCGGGCGTTGGGGCGGGGCTCACCGGGAGCCCGTGGTGAAGGTGGGCCGCGCACCGGGAGCGCGCCCGGGGCGGGGCGAAGCCGGGCGGCGCGGGTCGGGAATCGGGTCGTGGCGGGGATGGGGGGCGGTCCCAGTTGTGCTCCGGGGATCCCCACTGCGGCTGGGAAGGCACCGGGAGCATGGCAGGGGCGGGGCGGCGCGGGGCGGGGGTCGGCTCCTGGCGGGGGTGGGGGAGGGCTTCCCCGTTGTCCTCTCGGGGGTCGCCGTGGCGGCTGGGAACGCCCATTGCGTGCGCTCCTGGGTCCCCAAGGGTCGGCATCCAGTGGGCGCGGCGGAGGGGTGCGGACCACAGGTCAGGGAACTGGGACTGCGTGGAGCAGGGAACCACGTAGTCCGCCCTCTGTTGGCACAACCGGGCGGTCGCAGAAAGGCCTCGCCTTTGGGCTCAAGGCCTTGACCGCTCCACCCCTTTGCTGAAAGGTCAGAGCCGCGCGGTTTTCCCAAGCAGCCTAGTGTCCGCTGCAAGTCCAAGGGCCAGAACCCTGAACTCTGGCCGGCTGGCCCAGCCCTGCTTCTGGCACTTTGGAGGCCAGCGGGCCCTTGACCACCTGCTGGGATGGGAAAGGGAAGGGTCCACGAATTGCACCCTAGAAACTTAGTAGGGTGCATGGGTTTCAAAACCCGGTGGCCGCCCAGGCAGAAAACAAGGGAGGAGGGCACCCTGCTGCCCTTTCATGGCAGCATCTGTGGCTGTCCTGCTGAGGGGGCCTTTCCATGGGGACCGTGTGCAGGACAAGTTTGGTGTTTTGGAACCGAATAATTAGAACGTGTAAAAATTTTAAATGATGTGGTGGTTTGATTCAAACAAAACAAAACAAAACAAAAAACCAAGCTCCAAGTTTTTTGCAAATTTAGGTCTTAATATTGAAGGCCTGTGTTCCTTCCACTGTGGCATTGTACGAAGAAATGTGCGGGTTTTTTTTTTTTTTTTAATTGGTTTTTTGTTTTTCTTTTTTTTTAGAAAAGATTCCGAAAAATGAGGGAAACAGGAAGCCCAGAGGTGCCCCTGTAGTTTGGCGAAGGCCTTAGGAGGTCACTTGGAAATGCTGCTGGCTGTGAGGGGGGAGGGGGCAGATGTGCACAGAGCTGTGCAGGCTTGTCCTTTGCATGGATGTTCTTTGTAGAAATCCACCTCGGAGCCATCTCCTGATGTGTAAGAATTTCCCAGACAAACCTTGAGCTAAGCAATGCGTTTTTTCCTTAGGAAATGTTGGTCTTCAGCGATGTTCAAAGCCTGTGTATTTCGGCTAGACTCTGGCTTCAGGTCGGTTCCCCCAAAAGGCTCCGAAGCGACCTGAACCAAACAGTAAGTTTTCCTCCTACCTTGTTCTCCTCATCTATGTTAAGAGTATACTTTAAGAGTGTCCTGGCACATACATGTACTGCCTCACCCCTAACCTCAGTCATGTGTTCCAAGAACTTCTGTCCGTTTATTTATTTGTTTTGGGTAACATTGAATTCGTTTTGACTATGCTGGGTCTTTGCTGCTCGCTGGAAGTTGCTAGGACCTCTGGACTGCAGTCTCCCATCTCTTGCTGACCTCTTGTGGACCTCTGCAGAATCCTGGTTGGTGGGAGCTTGTTAGTTCCTTGTTCCTTACCCGGACCTCCTGTGGTAAGTGTTTTCTCTCCTCTGCGGCCTGGTAAGGGTGGGTGGTCATTGGCATCCCAAAGGTGGCTAGAAGTCAATGATTTAGGCAGGCTTGTGAATAGATATGGGAGAAGGCAATGGCACCCCACTCCAGTACTCTTGCCTGGAAAATCTCATGGACGGAAGAGCCTGGTAGGCTGCAGTCCATGGGGTCGCTCAGAGTCGGGCACGACTGAGCGACTTCACTTTCACATTTCACTTTCATGCATTGGAGGAGGACATGGCAACCCACTCCAGTGTTCTTGCCTAGAGAACCCCAGGGACTGCGGGGCCTGGTGGGCTGCCGTCCATGGGGTCACACAGACTCGGACACGACTGAAACGACTTCGCAGCAGCAGCAGCAGCAGTGCATAGCTATCAAAAGGGTTTAGAACAGTCAGGTAGGATCACACAAGTCACCGTGAAGCCATACTTCTCCACTTAGCCAAAGCTAACAAAAGATTTCTGTTCTAGGTCAACCTAGAAGAGATCACGGAAGAGGTAAAGAAACTTAAAATCCATTAGCAAAGGCAGTTCAACCTCTCAAGAAACCTTGTGCTAGGCACAACACTCTTTTCTGGGGGTCCACTTTCCCTACAACCTCCTTATCCCATTCTGTACCCATTCCTTTGCTTCTCCCATCCTGAAACTGCCACCTGGAGGAAAGAACGACGTCGTTTTCCTTCAGAAAATGCGATTTCATGCCACATACCTTCTTTTAATACCAAGTCATACATTTCCCTTCAGCAACCAAGAACTGACTTTTATATTGGCATTCGACAGATTGGTGAACATACCTATCAGTGATAGTAGCGCCCCTCCCCCGCACGCACGCACACACACACACACACACACACACACACACCCAAGATCAGAACCAAACAAAACAAAAAAAATTGCTTTCTTACGTTTCACATGTCAGGATGGTGCCAGACACTATTATTGGATAGTCAAAAATCTCTTTTGTTTCTGTGTAAAAGGGAGGTCCTTTCAAGGCGTGAATGTTTCAGAACTTGAATTTATTTGGAAATGACCCAGCTCTTCAGTACACTGTCGTCACTTAGTTTAGCACAGGATAGAAACTCGGGTAACCAAAACACCTGGAGAAACGATTGTATGTTCAGTTCAGTTCAGTGGCTCAGTCGTGTCTGACTCTTTGGGACCCCGTGGCCTGCAGGACGCTGGGCTTCCGTGTCCATCACCAACTCCAGGGGCTTGCTCAAACTCATGTCCATCGAATCAGTGATGCCATCCAACCATCTTAGCCTCTGTCGTCCCCTTCTCCTCTGCCTTCAATCAAGACTCATAGGCAGATATTTTCGAGTGTAATTAGTGTTCATAGTTTATGTAAAAGCTCATATCACATTTAATTTTTCGTTTTGTTCCTGTTCTTTCGAGGTACTTTCTTGTTGACAAGCTTGTGACAGATAGAACGATATAGCAATTTTTACCTTAGAACAAACCGAGGCACTATGAACATTTTGTGCTTCATGGTGATGACTCTTAGACATGTCTACAGTAGAGGAGCAAAAACAAAACTACTAGATATTTCATATTGACTAGTTCCCAGTTCACGGGACTCTGACATTCCCTGAGGTCAAAGTTTTCTTGTATTGGAAGCAGTTGGGTTTGCAAGGGCTGCCTTGTCTTGAGACCATTGAAATAAGAACTCAGAACTTGAGCACTATTATCAAAAATCACAAGGCTCACACTGACACATACATCAATCCAGACAGACAAGACAAGACATCTTCCAGTTTTCCGCCTGAGATGGAAAAGATTTCTTTGAGCCGTTTTTTCTGGGGAGTGGGGGGTGGGGCTGGCGGCCAGGCAGGCTTTGGGAAGGAGCTCTTGGTTTGGAATTGCATATGAAAAGAACCTGCTTTCCGAGTTCCAAGGAATCAAGTTTCCTTGGAAACCAACTTTGTCCGGTTCTATAGAATATCATGGCCCTCCTAGGTCAGGTCATCTTTCCTTTCCGTAGCCCTCGTTGGAACCCTGAATTCTACACAGCTTGGATTGCCTCTGTGGGCTGGATGGATTGTCCTCCCGTTTCACCGGGCGGCGGGAGCGAGGTCCCAGAGGCTCTCCTGGAACCGGGCGTTGGGGCGGGGCTCACCGGGAGCCCGTGGTGAAGGTGGGCCGCGCACCGGGAGCGCGCCCGGGGCGGGGCGAAGCCGGGCGGCGCGGGTCGGGAATCGGGTCGTGGCGGGGATGGGGGGCGGTCCCAGTTGTGCTCCGGGGATCCCCACTGCGGCTGGGAAGGCACCGGGAGCATGGCAGGGGCGGGGCGGCGCGGGGCGGGGGTCGGCTCCTGGCGGGGGTGGGGGAGGGCTTCCCCGTTGTCCTCTCGGGGGTCGCCGTGGCGGCTGGGAACGCCCATTGCGTGCGCTCCTGGGTCCCCAAGGGTCGGCATCCAGTGGGCGCGGCGGAGGGGTGCGGACCACAGGTCAGGGAACTGGGACTGCGTGGAGCAGGGAACCACGTAGTCCGCCCTCTGTTGGCACAACCGGGCGGTCGCAGAAACGCCTCGCCTTTGGGCTCAAGGCCTTGACCGCTCCACCCCTTTGCTGAAAGGTCAGAGCCGCGCGGTTTTCCCAAGCAGCCTAGTGTCCGCTGCAAGTCCAAGGGCCAGAACCCTGAACTCTGGCCGGCTGGCCCAGCCCTGCTTCTGGCACTTTGGAGGCCAGCGGGCCCTTGACCACCTGCTGGGATGGGAAAGGGAAGGGTCCACGAATTGCACCCTAGAAACTTAGTAGGGTGCATGGGTTTCAAAACCCGGTGGCCGCCCAGGCAGAAAACAAGGGAGGAGGGCACCCTGCTGCCCTTTCATGGCAGCATCTGTGGCTGTCCTGCTGAGGGGGCCTTTCCATGGGGACCGTGTGCAGGACAAGTTTGGTGTTTTGGAACCGAATAATTAGAACGTGTAAAAATTTTAAATGATGTGGTGGTTTGATTCAAACAAAACAAAACAAAACGAAACAAAAAACCAAGCTCCAAGTTTTTTGCAAATTTAGGTCTTAATATTGAAGGCCTGTGTTCCTTCCACTGTGGCATTGTACGAAGAAATGTGCGGGTTTTTTTTTTTTTTTTAATTGGTTTTTTGTTTTTCTTTTTTTTTAGAAAAGATTCCGAAAAATGAGGGAAACAGGAAGCCCAGAGGTGCCCCTGTAGTTTGGCGAAGGCCTTAGGAGGTCACTTGGAAATGCTGCTGGCTGTGAGGGGGGAGGGGGCAGATGTGCACAGAGCTGTGCAGGCTTGTCCTTTGCATGGATGTTCTTTGTAGAAATCCACCTCGGAGCCATCTCCTGATGTGTAAGAATTTCCCAGACAAACCTTGAGCTAAGCAATGCGTTTTTTCCTTAGGAAATGTTGGTCTTCAGCGATGTTCAAAGCCTGTGTATTTCGGCTAGACTCTGGCTTCAGGTCGGTTCCCCCAAAAGGCTCCGAAGCGACCTGAACCAAACAGTAAGTTTTCCTCCTACCTTGTTCTCCTCATCTATGTTAAGAGTATACTTTAAGAGTGTCCTGGCACATACATGTACTGCCTCACCCCTAACCTCAGTCATGTGTTCCAAGAACTTCTGTCCGTTTATTTATTTGTTTTGGGTAACATTGAATTCGTTTTGACTATGCTGGGTCTTTGCTGCTCGCTGGAAGTTGCTAGGACCTCTGGACTGCAGTCTCCCATCTCTTGCTGACCTCTTGTGGACCTCTGCAGAATCCTGGTTGGTGGGAGCTTGTTAGTTCCTTGTTCCTTACCCGGACCTCCTGTGGTAAGTGTTTTCTCTCCTCTGCGGCCTGGTAAGGGTGGGTGGTCATTGGCATCCCAAAGGTGGCTAGAAGTCAATGATTTAGGCAGGCTTGTGAATAGATATGGGAGAAGGCAACGGCACCCCACTCCAGTACTCTTGCCTGGAAAATCTCATGGACGGAAGAGCCTGGTAGGCTGCAGTCCATGGGGTCGCTCAGAGTCGGGCACGACTGAGCGACTTCACTTTCACATTTCACTTTCATGCATTGGAGGAGGACATGGCAACCCACTCCAGTGTTCTTGCCTAGAGAACCCCAGGGACTGCGGGGCCTGGTGGGCTGCCGTCCATGGGGTCACACAGACTCGGACACGACTGAAACGACTTCGCAGCAGCAGCAGCAGCAGTGCATAGCTATCAAAAGGGTTTAGAACAGTCAGGTAGGATCACACAAGTCACCGTGAAGCCATACTTCTCCACTTAGCCAAAGCTCACAAAAGATTTCTGTTCTAGGTCAACCTAGAAGAGATCACGGAAGAGGTAAAGAAACTTAAAATCCATTAGCAAAGGCAGTTCAACCTCTCAAGAAACCTTGTGCTAGGCACAACACTCTTTTCTGGGGGTCCACTTTCCCTACAACCTCCTTATCCCATTCTGTACCCATTCCTTTGCTTCTCCCATCCTGAAACTGCCACCTGGAGGAAAGAACGACGTCGTTTGCCTTCAGAAAATGCGATTTCATGCCACATACCTTCTTTTAATACCAAGTCATACATTTCCCTTCAGCAACCAAGAACTGACTTTTATATTGGCATTCGACAGATTGGTGAACATACCTATCAGTGATAGTAGCGCCCCTCCCCTCCCCCGCACGCACGCACACACACACACACACACACACACACACACCCAAGATCAGAACCAAACAAAACAAAAAAAATTGCTTTCTTACGTTTCACATGTCAGGATGGTGCCAGACACTATTATTGGATAGTCAAAAATCTCTTTTGTTTCTGTGTAAAAGGGAGGTCCTTTCAAGGCGTGAATGTTTCAGAACTTGAATTTATTTGGAAATGACCCAGCTCTTCAGTACACTGTCGTTACTTAGTTTAGCACAGGATAGAAACTCGGGTAACCAAAACACCTGGAGAAACGATTGTATGTTCAGTTCAGTTCAGTGGCTCAGTCGTGTCTGACTCTTTGGGACCCCGTGGCCTGCAGGACGCTGGGCTTCCGTGTCCATCACCAACTCCAGGGGCTTGCTCAAACTCATGTCCATCGAATCAGTGATGCCATCCAACCATCTTAGCCTCTGTCGTCCCCTTCTCCTCTGCCTTCAATCAAGACTCATAGGCAGATATTTTCGAGTGTAATTAGTGTTCATAGTTTATGTAAAAGCTCATATCACATTTAATTTTTCGTTTTGTTCCTGTTCTTTCGAGGTACTTTCTTGTTGACAAGCTTGTGACAGATAGAACGATATAGCAATTTTTACCTTAGAACAAACCGAGGCACTATGAACATTTTGTGCTTCATGGTGATGACTCTTAGACATGTCTACAGTAGAGGAGCAAAAACAAAACTACTAGATATTTCATATTGACTAGTTCCCAGTTCACGGGACTCTGACATTCCCTGAGGTCAAAGTTTTCTTGTATTGGAAGCAGTTGGGTTTGCAAGGGCTGCCTTGTCTTGAGACCATTGAAATAAGAACTCAGAACTTGAGCACTATTATCAAAAATCACAAGGCTCACACTGACACATACATCAATCCAGACAGACAAGACAAGACATCTTCCAGTTTTCCGCCTGAGATGGAAAAGATTTCTTTGAGCCGTTTTTTCTGGGGAGTGGGGGGTGGGGCTGGCGGCCAGGCAGGCTTTGGGAAGGAGCTCTTGGTTTGGAATTGCATATGAAAAGAACCTGCTTTCCGAGTTCCAAGGAATCAAGTTTCCTTGGAAACCAACTTTGTCCGGTTCTATAGAATATCATGGCCCTCCTAGGTCAGGTCATCTTTCCTTTCCGTAGCCCTCGTTGGAACCCTGAATTCTACACAGCTTGGATTGCCTCTGTGGGCTGGATGGATTGTCCTCCCGTTTCACCGGGCGGCGGGAGCGAGGTCCCAGAGGCTCTCCTGGAACCGGGCGTTGGGGCGGGGCTCACCGGGAGCCCGTGGTGAAGGTGGGCCGCGCACCGGGAGCGCGCCCGGGGCGGGGCGAAGCCGGGCGGCGCGGGTCGGGAATCGGGTCGTGGCGGGGATGGGGGGCGGTCCCAGTTGTGCTCCGGGGATCCCCACTGCGGCTGGGAAGGCACCGGGAGCATGGCAGGGGCGGGGCGGCGCGGGGCGGGGGTCGGCTCCTGGCGGGGGTGGGGGAGGGCTTCCCCGTTGTCCTCTCGGGGGTCGCCGTGGCGGCTGGGAACGCCCATTGCGTGCGCTCCTGGGTCCCCAAGGGTCGGCATCCAGTGGGCGCGGCGGAGGGGTGCGGACCACAGGTCAGGGAACTGGGACTGCGTGGAGCAGGGAACCACGTAGTCCGCCCTCTGTTGGCACAACCGGGCGGTCGCAGAAACGCCTCGCCTTTGGGCTCAAGGCCTTGACCGCTCCACCCCTTTGCTGAAAGGTCAGAGCCGCGCGGTTTTCCCAAGCAGCCTAGTGTCCGCTGCAAGTCCAAGGGCCAGAACCCTGAACTCTGGCCGGCTGGCCCAGCCCTGCTTCTGGCACTTTGGAGGCCAGCGGGCCCTTGACCACCTGCTGGGATGGGAAAGGGAAGGGTCCACGAATTGCACCCTAGAAACTTAGTAGGGTGCATGGGTTTCAAAACCCGGTGGCCGCCCAGGCAGAAAACAAGGGAGGAGGGCACCCTGCTGCCCTTTCATGGCAGCATCTGTGGCTGTCCTGCTGAGGGGGCCTTTCCATGGGGACCGTGTGCAGGACAAGTTTGGTGTTTTGGAACCGAATAATTAGAACGTGTAAAAATTTTAAATGATGTGGTGGTTTGATTCAAACAAAACAAAACAAAACAAAAAACCAAGCTCCAAGTTTTTTGCAAATTTAGGTCTTAATATTGAAGGCCTGTGTTCCTTCCACTGTGGCATTGTACGAAGAAATGTGCGGGTTTTTTTTTTTTTTTAATTGGTTTTTTGTTTTTCTTTTTTTTTAGAAAAGATTCCGAAAATGAGGGAAACAGGAAGCCCAGAGGTGCCCCTGTAGTTTGGCGAAGGCCTTAGGAGGTCACTTGGAAATGCTGCTGGCTGTGAGGGGGAGGGGGCAGATGTGCACAGAGCTGTGCAGGCTTGTCCTTTGCATGGATGTTCTTTGTAGAAATCCACCTCGGAGCCATCTCCTGATGTGTAAGAATTTCCCAGACAAACCTTGAGCTAAGCAATGCGTTTTTTCCTTAGGAAATGTTGGTCTTCAGCGATGTTCAAAGCCTGTGTATTTCGGCTAGACTCTGGCTTCAGGTCGGTTCCCCCAAAAGGCTCCGAAGCGACCTGAACCAAACAGTAAGTTTTCCTCCTACCTTGTTCTCCTCATCTATGTTAAGAGTATACTTTAAGAGTATCCTGGCACATACATGTACTGCCTCACCCCTAACCTCAGTCATGTGTTCCAAGAACTTCTGTCCGTTTATTTATTTGTTTTGGGTAACATTGAATTCGTTTTGACTATGCTGGGTCTTTGCTGCTCGCTGGAAGTTGCTAGGACCTCTGGACTGCAGTCTCCCATCTCTTGCTGACCTCTTGTTGACCTCTGCAGAATCCTGGTTGGTGGGAGCTTGTTAGTTCCTTGTTCCTTACCCGGACCTCCTGTGGTAAGTGTTTTCTCTCCTCTGCGGCCTGGTAAGGGTGGGTGGTCATTGGCATCCCAAAGGTGGCTAGAAGTCAATGATTTAGGCAGGCTTGTGAATAGATATGGGAGAAGGCAATGGCACCCCACTCCAGTACTCTTGCCTGGAAAATCTCATGGACGGAAGAGCCTGGTAGGCTGCAGTCCATGGGGTCGCTCAGAGTCGGGCACGACTGAGCGACTTCACTTTCACATTTCACTTTCATGCATTGGAGGAGGACATGGCAACCCACTCCAGTGTTCTTGCCTAGAGAACCCCAGGGACTGCGGGGCCTGGTGGGCTGCCGTCCATGGGGTCACACAGACTCGGACACGACTGAAACGACTTCGCAGCAGCAGCAGCAGCAGTGCATAGCTATCAAAAGGGTTTAGAACAGTCAGGTAGGATCACACAAGTCACCGTGAAGCCATACTTCTCCACTTAGCCAAAGCTCACAAAAGATTTCTGTTCTAGGTCAACCTAGAAGAGATCACGGAAGAGGTAAAGAAACTTAAAATCCATTAGCAAAGGCAGTTCAACCTCTCAAGAAACCTTGTGCTAGGCACAACACTCTTTTCTGGGGGTCCACTTTCCCTACAACCTCCTTATCCCATTCTGTACCCATTCCTTTGCTTCTCCCATCCTGAAACTGCCACCTGGAGGAAAGAACGACGTCGTTTGCCTTCAGAAAATGCGATTTCATGCCACATACCTTCTTTTAATACCAAGTCATACATTTCCCTTCAGCAACCAAGAACTGACTTTTATATTGGCTTTCGACAGATTGGTGAACATACCTATCAGTGATAGTAGCGCCCCTCCCCTCCCCCGCACGCACGCGCACACACACACACACACACACACACACACACCCAAGATCAGAACCAAACAAAACAAAAAAAATTGCTTTCTTACGTTTCACATGTCAGGATGGTGCCAGACACTATTATTGGATAGTCAAAAATCTCTTTTGTTTCTGTGTAAAAGGGAGGTCCTTTCAAGGCGTGAATGTTTCAGAACTTGAATTTATTTGGAAATGACCCAGCTCTTCAGTACACTGTCGTTACTTAGTTTAGCACAGGATAGAAACTCGGGTAACCAAAACACCTGGAGAAACGATTGTATGTTCAGTTCAGTTCAGTGGCTCAGTCGTGTCTGACTCTTTGGGACCCCGTGGCCTGCAGGACGCTGGGCTTCCGTGTCCATCACCAACTCCAGGGGCTTGCTCAAACTCATGTCCATCGAATCAGTGATGCCATCCAACCATCTTAGCCTCTGTCGTCCCCTTCTCCTCTGCCTTCAATCAAGACTCATAGGCAGATATTTTCGAGTGTAATTAGTGTTCATAGTTTATGTAAAAGCTCATATCACATTTAATTTTTCGTTTTGTTCCTGTTCTTTCGAGGTACTTTCTTGTTGACAAGCTTGTGACAGATAGAACGATATAGCAATTTTTACCTTAGAACAAACCGAGGCACTATGAACATTTTGTGCTTCATGGTGATGACTCTTAGACATGTCTACAGTAGAGGAGCAAAAACAAAACTACTAGATATTTCATATTGACTAGTTCCCAGTTCACGGGACTCTGACATTCCCTGAGGTCAAAGTTTTCTTGTATTGGAAGCAGTTGGGTTTGCAAGGGCTGCCTTGTCTTGAGACCATTGAAATAAGAACTCAGAACTTGAGCACTATTATCAAAAATCACAAGGCTCACACTGACACATACATCAATCCAGACAGACAAGACAAGACATCTTCCAGTTTTCCGCCTGAGATGGAAAAGATTTCTTTGAGCCGTTTTTTCTGGGGAGTGGGGGGTGGGGCTGGCGGCCAGGCAGGCTTTGGGAAGGAGCTCTTGGTTTGGAATTGCATATGAAAAGAACCTGCTTTCCGAGTTCCAAGGAATCAAGTTTCCTTGGAAACCAACTTTGTCCGGTTCTATAGAATATCATGGCCCTCCTAGGTCAGGTCATCTTTCCTTTCCGTAGCCCTCGTTGGAACCCTGAATTCTACACAGCTTGGATTGCCTCTGTGGGCTGGATGGATTGTCCTCCCGTTTCACCGGGCGGCGGGAGCGAGGTCCCAGAGGCTCTCCTGGAACCGGGCGTGGGGGCGGGGCTCACCGGGAGCCCGTGGTGAAGGTGGGCCGCGCACCGGGAGCGCGCCCGGGGCGGGGCGAAGCCGGGCGGCGCGGGTCGGGAATCGGGTCGTGGCGGGGATGGGGGGCGGTCCCAGTTGTGCTCCGGGGATCCCCACTGCGGCTGGGAAGGCACCGGGAGCATGGCAGGGGCGGGGCGGCGCGGGGCGGGGGTCGGCTCCTGGCGGGGGTGGGGGAGGGCTTCCCCGTTGTCCTCTCGGGGGTCGCCGTGGCGGCTGGGAACGCCCATTGCGTGCGCTCCTGGGTCCCCAAGGGTCGGCATCCAGTGGGCGCGGCGGAGGGGTGCGGACCACAGGTCAGGGAACTGGGACTGCGTGGAGCAGGGAACCACGTAGTCCGCCCTCTGTTGGCACAACCGGGCGGTCGCAGAAACGCCTCGCCTTTGGGCTCAAGGCCTTGACCGCTCCACCCCTTTGCTGAAAGGTCAGAGCCGCGCGGTTTTCCCAAGCAGCCTAGTGTCCGCTGCAAGTCCAAGGGCCAGAACCCTGAACTCTGGCCGGCTGGCCCAGCCCTGCTTCTGGCACTTTGGAGGCCAGCGGGCCCTTGACCACCTGCTGGGATGGGAAAGGGAAGGGTCCACGAATTGCACCCTAGAAACTTAGTAGGGTGCATGGGTTTCAAAACCCGGTGGCCGCCCAGGCAGAAAACAAGGGAGGAGGGCACCCTGCTGCCCTTTCATGGCAGCATCTGTGGCTGTCCTGCTGAGGGGGCCTTTCCATGGGGACCGTGTGCAGTACAAGTTTGGTGTTTTGGAACCGAATAATTAGAACGTGTAAAAATTTTCAATGATGTGGTGGTTTGATTCAAACAAAACAAAACAAAACACCAAGCTCCAAGTGTTTTGCAAATTTAGGTCTTAATATTGAAGGCCTGTTTTCCTTCCACTGTGGCATTGTACGAAGAAATGTGCGGGTTTGTTTTTTTTTTTAATTTGTTTTTTGTTTTTCTTTTTTTTTTTTAGAAAAGATTCCGAAAAATGAGGGAAACAGGAAACCCAGAGGTGCCCCTGTAGTTTGGCGAAGGCCTTAGGAGGTCACTTGGAAATGCTGCTGGCTGTGAGGGGGGGAGGGGGCAGATGTGCACAGAGCTGTGCAGGCTTGTCCTTTACATGGATGTTCTTTGTAGAAATCCACCTCGGAGCCATCTCCTGATGTGTAAGAATTTCCCAGACAAACCTTGAGCTAAGCATTGCGTTTTTTCCTTAGGAAATGTTGGTCTTCAGCGATGTTCAAAGCCTGTGTATTTCCGCTACACTCTGGCTTCAGGTCGGTTCCCCCAAAAGGCTCCGAAGCGACCTGAACCAAACAGTAAGTTTTCCTCTTACCTTGTTCTCCTCATCTATGTTAAGGAAATGACATATTTGCCTGGAAATCTGCCTTTCTTCAAGATTCATGTCAATCATTTTTTAGCCCGGGATGACTCACCTGCTGCCCATGTTATCTCAATGCATGTCGTGGGTGAGGGGGTCTGGTGTCATGCTCTGAGACACTGCCTTTGTTTCCTTAGCAGACTGCTAGTGGCTGCATCACATCCGGCTAAAGACCCGCAGGGGGTACTCTTACTGCCCCCACCCCCACCCCGCCCCAAGTCTATGTCAGCAGCTTTCTCGATCTCTTTTATCCTTTCATAACACTTGATGACACAAAAGCTCTGAGCGATCAAGTCATACCGAATCTTCATTTCAGATTGAAGATGCATTCCATGGTATTGCCATCTTAAGTCTTTCCATCGCTATGGAATATCTGTCCATGTATTCAGAATCTTTTTCAGCCACGGTGTAGAATTTCCAGTGTGCCAGTCTTGCATCCTCGTGACATCCGTGGCAAAGCATTTGATTCATGTTGACAGTATTGAAAGGGAATTTTTTTTTAATTCCTTTGCAGATTATTAGCTGCTAGTGTATACAAGTAAAACTGTGTAATCATTCATTTTTATCACTTTGGACAGCTTGAGAGTTGTCTTTCCTTTCTTTGCTTTCTCGTACTTTAAGAGTATCCTGGCACATACATGTACTGCCTCACCCCTAACCTCAGTCATGTGTTCAAAGAACTTCTGTCCGTTTATTTATTTGTTTTTGGTAACATTGAATTCGTTTTGACTATGCTGGGTCTTTGCTGCTCGCTGGAAGTTGCTAGGACCTCTGGACTGCAGTCTCCCATCTCTTGCTGACCTCTTGTTGACCTCTGCAGAATCCTGGTTGGTGGGAGCTTGTTAGTTCCTTGTTCCTTACCCGGACCTCCTGTGGTAAGTGTTTTCTCTCCTCTGTGGCCTGGTAAGGGTGGGTGGTCATTGGCATCCCAAAGGTGGCTAGAAGTCAATGATTTAGGCAGGCTTGTGAATAGATATGGGAGAAAGCAATGGCACCCCACTCCAGTACTCTTGCCTGGAAAATCTCATGGACGGAAGAGCCTGGTAGGCTGCAGTCCATGGGGCCGCTCAGAGTCGGGCACGACTGAGCGACTTCACTTTCACATTTCACTTTCATGCATTGGAGGAGGACATGGCAACCCACTCCAGTGTTCTTGCCTGGAGAACCCCAGGGACTGCGGGGCCTGGTGGGCTGCCGTCCATGGGGTCACACAGACTCGGACACGACTGAAACGACTTCGCAGCAGCAGCAGCAGCAGCAGGAGCAGTGCATAGATAACAAAAGGGTTTAGAACAGGCAGGTAGGATCACACAAGTCACCGTGAAGCAATACTTCTCCACTTAGCCAAAGCTAACAAAAGATTTCTGTTCTAGGTCAACCTAGAAGAGATCACGGAAGACGTAAAGAAACTTAAAATCCATTAGCAAAGGCAGTTCAACCTCTCAAGAAACCTTGTGCTAGGCACAACACTCTTTTCTGGGGGTCCACTTTCCCTCCAACCTCCTTATCCCATTCTGTATCCATTCCTTTGCTTCTCCCATCCTGAAACTGCCACCTGGAAGAAAGAACGACGTCGTTTGCCTTCAGAAAATGCGATTTCATGCCACATACCTTCTTTTAATACCAAGTCATACATTTCCCTTCAGCAACCAAGAACTGACTTTTATATTGGCATTCGACAGATTGGTGAACATACCTATCAGTGATAGTAGCGCCCCTCCCCTCCCCCGCACGCACGCCCGCACACACGCACACACACACACACACAAACACACACACACACACCCAAGATCAGAACCAAACCAAACAAAAAAAATTGCTTTCTTACGTTTCACATGTCAGGATGGTGCCAGACACTATTATTGAATAGTCAAAAATCTCTTTTGTTTCTGTGTAAAAGGGAGGTCCTTTCAAGGCGTGAATGTTTCAGAACTTTAATTTATTTGGAAATGACCCAGCTCTTCAGTACACTGTCGTCACTTAGTTTAGCACAGGATAGAAACTCGGGTAACCAAAACACCTGGAGAAACGATTGTAAGTTCAGTTCCGCTCAGTGGCTCAGTCGTGTCTGACACTTTGGGACCCCGAGGCCTGCAGGTCGCCGGGCTTCCGTGTCCATCACCAACTCCAGGGGCTTGCTCAAACTCATTTCCATCGAATCAGTGATGCCATCCAACCATCTTATCCTCTGTCGTCCCCTTCTCCAATGCCTTCAATCAAGACTCTCATAGGCAGATATTTTCGAGTGTAATTAGTGTTAATAGTTCATCTAAAAGCTTATATCACATTTAAATTTTCGTTTTGTTCCTGTTTTTTCGAGGTCGTTCTCGGATTGAGGCAGGAAACCCTGGCTTCCCTGGACTTGTGCAGGTGACCTCAGGGGGCTTCTCATGGTGGCTCTGAGAAGTCAGGGAAACTCGAGGTGGGAGGGGCCTCTCGGCACTCCACTGGGTTTGGTGCATTGGAAGAGGGCCTCATCTCCAGGTGAGGCAGGAACCTCAGGGTTCCTCTGATTTCAGACTCTGATCGAAGGTCCCTGCAGACTGGGAACAGGAGAGTCAGGCCTCGTCTTGGGTTGAGGCATGGAACTCCGCTTATCTCTCGAGGTGTCCCCGGGGAGAGAGGCCACTTGTCGAGCTGTATTTGGAACCTGGGGGTTTTTCCGGACGATACATGGGCGAGTGACTGCCCCTTCGTGTTGACTTCATTCACAGGGTGGAGTTCGGAGAGGTGTCCGGGCATCGGGTTTTTATCAAGAGGGGACCGGGAAATCGGGGTCCTTCACAATGTGGAAGCACCCACGAGGCCACGTCTGGAATGTCGTCGTGAGACCGGCCTCATACTGAGGTGCGACCGGAAGGTCCGGAAGCACTTCCAGACAAAGCAGCGGAGTCGACCCTCCTGTCGAGATCAGGAGGGTAGAAGGGGCTCAGAGGAAGTCGTGCCGGAAAACCTCGGTGTTCCTCTCCAGGGAGACCGGGATGTCGGGGCACTTTGTGGGTCGCATCAAGGGTGCCAAGTACCGTTTCGACCTCCAATACCTAACGTGGGACTTCTCCTGAGACACTGTAGCGGGAAAGGGCTTCATCTTGCGATGACGGGGGAACCACGTGGATTTTCTCGAGTTGCAGCGGGATTCTCGAGTTACCATGGGGAACTCAGGATGCCTCTTGTGTTGGCCCAGGGAAGTCCAATCTTCCATTCGAGTTGCGAAGGAAAGCTGGGGATTGCTCTCGAGTGACTGCAGGGCCAATAGACCTCATCTAGGCTTGTGTCCAGAAGCCAATGTTCCTCTCCGGGGCGAAAGCGATCTCGGGGTTGCATTCCAGACGCACCCGGGGAGACAGGCATCCATCTCGAGTGGAAGCAAAGAACCCCGCTCTGCTCTCGAGTCGCGACGGGTATCTCTTGGAGCTCACTGGGTGGACTAAAGGGAGTCAAGCCTCCTGAGGCGTTTGGAGAGAGGTCGCGAGATTGGTCTCTAGGCCATGCAGGAGACGAAGGCCCTCATCTCGCGATGACGGGGGAGTCTTGGGGTTGTTCTCGAGCGGCGGCCCCAGTGTGCGCTTTCTCGCGAGGTACGACGGCGAGGTCAGTGAGCCTCTCGTGGGGCGCCAGGGAAGTCGGGTCTCCATGCGAGTGGCGAGGGCGAGAGCGTCATTGCTCTCGAGCCATGGTAGGGTGCCGGGGACCAGCCCCGGCTGATCCAGGGTATTCGAAGGAGAGACGGCGTAGGCGAAGATCAGGAAACCACTGCTTAATTAAGTGTTAATTAAGGATATAAAGAGTAATAGAATGAGGATAGCTCAGTGAGGAAATTCAGTGGCGAAAAGAGGCTGAATAATTCAGCCAGAAGGTAAGAGAAAGAACGACATGGTGAGACCAAGTTTCGGTGAACAAGGCCCGCACTTTATTTTTCAAAGTAGTTTTTATACCTTAAGTTATGCATAGAGGATAAGGGGGAAGGGGTAGAGTCTTGCAGCAAACCAGGCTTTCTTCCTGCAAACTTATCATATGCAAAAGCTTAGGTGATTTGCATCATCTTCTGGCCCGGAGGCCTGTTAACATTTTAAGACCTTTTCTTCAGAAAACTTATTTTTCTCTAAAGGTGGTTGGTCAGGAGCCACCCTCCAAAAAAGCATTAGATAAAGTTGCATTCCTACAGAGCAAAGGTGTGGTGGGCTATAACAAGAAAAAGAGTTAACTCAAGGGTCCCAGGTTACAAACATTAAAGCTACTACTTACACCAATTATATTAATCAATACACTGCCAGAGACACAGCAGGTAAGGGATATGGAAACTTAGCAGCAAACAATGGCCCAACAAGTGAAAAACCATTCACCAATACAATTTCTAATCAATCTTGTAACTACTCAAAAGAATCTGTGTTTAGACAGTTTAGAACATCTCCTGCCTCTCACAGTTGGGAGGCTCTGAACAATCACATGTGGCCGGAAAAACCTATTCAGGCAGGCTAGAGGATTTCCAAAGGAGTTTGTAGGTTAAACACTGTCACACCCAGGAATTATTAACTGGGACTGTAAGCTAACTCTTTTTTCAGAGAGAGGTAGTGGGGCAGAGCCCCCGTAAAGTCAGAGGTTTAGGTGCAAGCACAAGCAGAAAGTAGGCAGACTCTGGTTTTGGGGGTATATGCTCGAGAATTTCCAGGGGGACTCCTGAAGCTCGATCCCGCCTTTGCGTATGCCGAGCCTCCTTCCTCATGACCTTTGTCATGGGCGGAGTTCCTCACTGGCTCCCAGCAGTGATAGAATTCCAGTGGAGCTATTCCAGATCCTGAAAGATGATGCTGTGGAAAGTGCTGCACTCAATATGCAATATGCAATATGCACTCAATATGCAATATGCCGGCTCACGGCAGTAGGGGAATCTGGCCTCGAGACGTGTTGAAGAAGGTCTCTCGAGGTCTTTCTCGGGTTGAGGCAGGACACCCTGGGGTCCCTCGACTTGTGCAGGTGACCTCAGGGGGCTTCTCATGGTGGCTCTGAGAAGTCAGGGAAACTGGAGGTGGGAGGGGCCTCTCGGCACTCCACTGGGTTTGGTGCATTGGAAGAGGGCCTCATCTCCAGTTGAGGCAGGAACCTCAGGGTTCCTCTGACTTCAGACTCCGACCGCAAGGTCCCTGCAGACTTGGGACAGGAGAGTCAGGCCTCGTCTTGGGTTGAGGCATGGAACTCCGCTTGCCTCTCGAGGTGTTCCCGGGGAGACAGGCCACTTGTCGAGCGGTATTTGGAACCTGGGGGTCTTTTCCCGACGATGCACGGGCGAGTCACTGCCCCTTCGTGTTGACTTCATTCACAGGGTGGAGTTCGAAGAGGTGTCCGGGCATCGGGTTCTTATCAAGAGGGGACCGGGAAATCGGGGTCCTTCGGAATGTGGAACCACCCACGAGGCCACGTCTGGAATGTCGTCGTGAGACCGGCCTCATCCTGAGGTGCGACCGGAAGGCCGGGAACCCCTTCCAGACAAAGCAGGGGAGTCGACCCTCCTGTCCAGATCAGGAGGGTAGAAGGGGCTCAGAGGAAGTGGTGCGGGAAAACCTCGGTGTTCCTCTTGAGGGAGACCGGGATGTCGGGGCACTTTGTGGGTCGCATCAAGGGTGCCAAGTACCGTTTCGACCTCCAATACCTAACGTGGGACTTCTCCTGAGACACTGTAGCGGGAAAGGGCTTCATCTTGCGATGACGGGGGAGCCACGTGGATTTTCTCGAGTTGCAGCGGGATTCTCGAGTTACGACGGGGAATTCAGGATGCCTCTTGTGTTGGCCCAGGGAAGTCCAATCTTCCATTCGAGTTGCGAAGGAAAGCTGGGGATTGCTCTCGAGTGACTGCAGGGCCAATAGAACTCATCTAGGCTTGTGTCCAGAAGCCAATGTTCCTCTCCAGGGGCGAAAGGGATCTCGGGGTTGCATTCCAGACGCACCCGGGGAGACAGGCATCCATCTCGAGTGGGAGCAAAGAACCCCGCTCTGCTCTTGAGTCGCGACGGGTATCTCTTGGAGCTCACTGGGTGGACTAAAGGGAGTCAAGCCTCCTGAGGCGTTTGGAGAGAGGTCGAGAGACTGGTCTCTAGGCCATACAGGAGACGAAGGCCCTCAAGTCGCGATGACGGGGGAGGCTCGGGGTTGTTCTCGAGCGGCGGCCCCAGTGTGCGGTTTCTCGCGAGGTACGACGGCGAGGTCAGTGAGCCTCTCGTGGGGCGGCAAGGAAGTCGGGTCTCCATGCGAATGGCGAGGGGGAGCGCGTCTTTACCCTCAAGTCATAGTAGGGGAATCTGGCCTCGAGACGTGTTGAAGAAGGTCTCTCGAGGTCTTTCTCGGGTTGAGGCAGGACACCCTGGGGTCCCTCGACTTGTGCAGGTGACCTCAGGGGGCTTCTCATGGTGGCTCTGAGAAGTCAGGGAAACTGGAGGTGGGAGGGGCCTCTCGGCACTCCACTGGGTTTGGTGCATTGGAAGAGGGCCTCATCTCCAGTTGAGGCAGGAACCTCAGGGTTCCTCTGACTTCAGACTCCGGCCGCAAGGTCCCTGCAGACTTGGGACAGGAGAGTCAGGCCTCGTCTTGGGTTGAGGCATGGAACTCCGCTTGCCTCTCGAGGTGTTCCCGGGGAGACAGGCCACTTGTCGAGCGGTATTTGGAACCTGGGGGTCTTTTCCCGACGATGCACGGGCGAGTCACTGCCCCTTCGTGTTGACTTCATTCACAGGGTGGAGTTCGAAGAGGTGTCCGGGCATCGGGTTCTTATCAAGAGGGGACCGGGAAATCGGGGTCCTTCGGAATGTGGAACCACCCACGAGGCCACGTCTGGAATGTCGTCGGGAGACCGGCCTCATCCTGAGGTGCGACCGGAAGGCCGGGAACCCCTTCCAGACAAAGCAGGGGAGTCGACCCTCCTGTCCAGATCAGGAGGGTAGAAGAGGCTCAGAGGAAGTGTTGCCAGAAAACTTCGGTGTTCCTCTCGAGGGAGACCGGGATGTCGGGGCACTTTGTGGGTCGCATCAAGGGTGACAAGTACCGTTTCGAACTCCAATTCCTAAAGTGGGACTTCTCCTGAGACGCT
Source organism: Bos javanicus (assembly GCF_032452875.1). Taxonomy (NCBI): domain Eukaryota; kingdom Metazoa; phylum Chordata; class Mammalia; order Artiodactyla; family Bovidae; genus Bos; species Bos javanicus. The sequence continues at coordinate 146,436 of NW_026894082.1, read as the reverse complement.
GTAGCGGCACAGGGCTACATCTTGCGATGACGGGGGAACCACGTGGTTTTTCTCGAGGTGTAGCAGGATTCTCGAATTACGACGGGGAATTCAGGATGCTTCTTGTGTAGGCCCAGGGAAGTCCAATCTTCCATTCGAGTTGCGAAGGAAAGCTGGGGATTTCTCTCGAGTGACTGCAGGGCCAATAGACCTCATCTAGGCTTGTGTCCAGAAGCCAGTGTTCCTCTCCAGGGGCGACAGGGATCTCGGGGTTGCATTCCAGACACACCCGGGGAGACAGGCATCCATCTCGAGTGGAAGCAAAGAACCCCGCTCTGCTCTCGAGTCGCGACGGGTATCTCTTGGAGCTCACTGGGTGGACTAAAGGGAGTCAAGCCTCCTGAGGCTTTTGGAGAGAGGTCGCGAGATTGGTCTCTAGGCCATGCAGGAGACGAAGGCCCTCATCTCGCGATGACGGGGGAGTCTTGGGGTTGTTCTCGAGCGGCGGCCCCAGTGTGCGCTTTCTCACGAGGTACGACGGCGAGGTCAGTGAGCCTCTCGTGGGGCGCCAGGGAAGTCGGGTCTCCATGCGAGTGGCGAGGGCGAGCGCGTCATTGCTCTCGAGCCATGGTAGGGTGCCGGGGACCAGCCCCGGCTGATCCAGGGTATTCGAAGGAGAGACGGCGTAGGCGAAGATCAGGAAACCACTGCTTAATTAAATGTTAATTAAGGATATAAATAGTAATAGAATGAGGATAGCTCAGTGAGGAAATTCAGTGGCGAAAAGAGGCTGAATAATTCAGCCAGAAGGTAAGAGAAAGAACGACATGGTGAGACCAAGTTTCGGTGAACAAGGCCCGCACTTTATTTTTCAAAGTAGTTTTTATACCTTAAGTTATGCATAGAGGATAATGGGGGAAGGGGTAGAGTCTTGCAGCAAACCAGGCTTTCTTCCTGCAAACTTATCATATGCAAAAGCTTAGGTGATTTGCATCATCTTCTGGCCCGGAGGCCTGTTAACATTTTAAGACCTTTTCTTCAGAAAACTTATTTTTCTCTAAAGGTGGTTGGTCAGGAGCCACCCTCCAAAAAAGCATTAGATAAAGTTGCATTCCTACAGAGCAAAGGTGTGGTGGGCTATAACAAGAAAAAGAATTAACTCAAGGGTCCCAGGTTACAAACATTAAAGCTACTACTTACACCAATTATATTAATCAATACACTGCCAGGGACACAGCAGGTAAGGGATATGGAAACTTAGCAGCAAACAATGGCCCAACAAGTGAAAAACCATTCACCAATACAATTTCTAATCAATCTTGTAACTACTCAAAAGAATTTGTGTTTAGACAGTTTAGAACATCTCCTGCCTCTCACAGTTGGGAGGCTCTGAACAATCACATGTGGCCGGAAAAACCTATTCAGGCAGGCTAGAGGATTTCCAAAGGAGTTTGTAGGTTAAACACTGTCACACCCAGGAATTATTAACTGGGACTGTAAGCTAACTCTTTTTTCAGAGAGAGGTAGTGGGGCAGAGCCCCCCGTAAAGTCAGAGGTTTAGGTGCAAGCACAAGCAGAAAGTAGGCAGACTCTGGTTTTGGCGGTATATGCTCGAGAATTTCCAGGGGGACTCCTGAAGCTCGATCCCGCCTTTGCGTATGCCGAGCCTCCTTCCTCATGACCTTTGTCATGGGCGGAGTTCCTCACTGGCTCCCAGCAGTGATAGAATTCCAGTGGAGCTATTCCAGATCCTGAAAGATGATGCTGTGGAAAGTGCTGCACTCAATATGCAATATGCAATATGCACTCAATATGCAATATGCCGGCTCACGGCAGTAGGGGAATCTGGCCTCGAGACGTGTTGAAGAAGGTCTCTCGAGGTCTTTCTCGGGTTGAGGCAGGACACCCTGGGGTCCCTCGACTTGTGCAGGTGACCTCAGGGGGCTTCTCATGGTGGCTCTGAGAAGTCAGGGAAACTGGAGGTGGGAGGGGCCTCTCGGCACTCCACTGGGTTTGGTGCATTGGAAGAGGGCCTCATCTCCAGTTGAGGCAGGAACCTCAGGGTTCCTCTGACTTCAGACTCCGACCGCAAGGTCCCTGCAGACTTGGGACAGGAGAGTCAGGCCTCGTCTTGGGTTGAGGCATGGAACTCCGCTTGCCTCTCGAGGTGTTCCCGGAGAGACAGGCCACTTGTCGAGCGGTATTTGGAACCTGGGGGTCTTTTCCCGACGATGCACGGGCGAGTCACTGCCCCTTCGTGTTGACTTCATTCACAGGGTGGAGTTCGAAGAGGTGTCCGGGCATCGGGTTCTTATCAAGAGGGGACCGGGAAATCGGGGTCCTTCGGAATGTGGAACCACCCACGAGGCCACGTCTGGAATGTCGTCGTGAGACCGGCCTCATCCTGAGGTGCGACCGGAAGGCCGGGAACCCCTTCCAGACAAAGCAGGGGAGTCGACCCTCCTGTCCAGATCAGGAGGGTAGAAGGGGCTCAGAGGAAGTGGTGCGGGAAAACCTCGGTGTTCCTCTTGAGGGAGACCGGGATGTCGGGGCACTTTGTGGGTCGCATCAAGGGTGCCAAGTACCGTTTCGACCTCCAATACCTAACGTGGGACTTCTCCTGAGACACTGTAGCGGGAAAGGGCTTCATCTTGCGATGACGGGGGAGCCACGTGGATTTTCTCGAGTTGCAGCGGGATTCTCGAGTTACGACGGGGAATTCAGGATGCCTCTTGTGTTGGCCCAGGGAAGTCCAATCTTCCATTCGAGTTGCGAAGGAAAGCTGGGGATTGCTCTCGAGTGACTGCAGGGCCAATAGAACTCATCTAGGCTTGTGTCCAGAAGCCAATGTTCCTCTCCAGGGGCGAAAGGGATCTCGGGGTTGCATTCCAGACGCACCCGGGGAGACAGGCATCCATCTCGAGTGGGAGCAAAGAACCCCGCTCTGCTCTTGAGTCGCGACGGGTATCTCTTGGAGCTCACTGGGTGGACTAAAGGGAGTCAAGCCTCCTGAGGCGTTTGGAGAGAGGTCGAGAGACTGGTCTCTAGGCCATACAGGAGACGAAGGCCCTCAAGTCGCGATGACGGGGGAGGCTCGGGGTTGTTCTCGAGCGGCGGCCCCAGTGTGCGGTTTCTCGCGAGGTACGACGGCGAGGTCAGTGAGCCTCTCGTGGGGCGGCAAGGAAGTCGGGTCTTCATGCGAATGGCGAGGGGGAGCGCGTCTTTACCCTCAAGTCATAGTAGGGGAATCTGGCCTCGAGACGTGTTGAAGAAGGTCTCTCGAGGTCTTTCTCGGGTTGAGGCAGGACACCCTGGGGTCCCTCGACTTGTGCAGGTGACCTCAGGGGGCTTCTCATGGTGGCTCTGAGAAGTCAGGGAAACTGGAGGTGGGAGGGGCCTCTCGGCACTCCACTGGGTTTGGTGCATTGGAAGAGGGCCTCATCTCCAGTTGAGGCAGGAACCTCAGGGTTCCTCTGACTTCAGACTCCGGCCGCAAGGTCCCTGCAGACTTGGGACAGGAGAGTCAGGCCTCGTCTTGGGTTGAGGCATGGAACTCCGCTTGCCTCTCGAGGTGTTCCCGGGGAGACAGGCCACTTGTCGAGCGGTATTTGGAACCTGGGGGTCTTTTCCCGACGATGCACGGGCGAGTCACTGCCCCTTCGTGTTGACTTCATTCACAGGGTGGAGTTCGAAGAGGTGTCCGGGCATCGGGTTCTTATCAAGAGGGGACCGGGAAATCGGGGTCCTTCGGAATGTGGAACCACCCACGAGGCCACGTCTGGAATGTCGTCGGGAGACCGGCCTCATCCTGAGGTGCGACCGGAAGGCCGGGAACCCCTTCCAGACAAAGCAGGGGAGTCGACCCTCCTGTCCAGATCAGGAGGGTAGAAGAGGCTCAGAGGAAGTGTTGCCAGAAAACTTCGGTGTTCCTCTCGAGGGAGACCGGGATGTCGGGGCACTTTGTGGGTCGCATCAAGGGTGACAAGTACCGTTTCGAACTCCAATTCCTAAAGTGGGACTTCTCCTGAGACGCTGTAGCGGCACAGGGCTACATCTTGCGATGACGGGGGAACCACGTGGTTTTTCTCGAGGTGTAGCAGGATTCTCGAATTACGACGGGGAATTCAGGATGCTTCTTGTGTAGGCCCAGGGAAGTCCAATCTTCCATTCGAGTTGCGAAGGAAAGCTGGGGATTTCTCTCGAGTGACTGCAGGGCCAATAGACCTCATCTAGGCTTGTGTCCAGAAGCCAGTGTTCCTCTCCAGGGGCGACAGGGATCTCGGGGTTGCATTCCAGACACACCCGGGGAGACAGGCATCCATCTCGAGTGGAAGCAAAGAACCCCGCTCTGCTCTCGAGTCGCGACGGGTATCTCTTGGAGCTCACTGGGTGGACTAAAGGGAGTCAAGCCTCCTGAGGCTTTTGGAGAGAGGTCGCGAGATTGGTCTCTAGGCCATGCAGGAGACGAAGGCCCTCATCTCGCGATGACGGGGGAGTCTTGGGGTTGTTCTCGAGCGGCGGCCCCAGTGTGCGCTTTCTCACGAGGTACGACGGCGAGGTCAGTGAACCTCTCGTGGGGCGCCAGGGAAGTCGGGTCTCCATGCGAGTGGCGAGGGCGAGCGCGTCATTGCTCTCGAGCCATGGTAGGGTGCCGGGGACCAGCCCCGGCTGATCCAGGGTATTCGAAGGAGAGACGGCGTAGGCGAAGATCAGGAAACCACTGCTTAATTAAATGTTAATTAAGGATATAAAGAGTAATAGAATGAGGATAGCTCAGTGAGGAAATTCAGTGGCGAAAAGAGGCTGAATAATTCAGCCAGAAGGTAAGAGAAAGAACGACATGGTGAGACCAAGTTTCGGTGAACAAGGCCCGCACTTTATTTTTCAAAGTAGTTTTTATACCTTAAGTTATGCATAGAGGATAATGGGGGAAGGGGTAGAGTCTTGCAGCAAACCAGGCTTTCTTCCTGCAAACTTATCATATGCAAAAGCTTAGGTGATTTGCATCATCTTCTGGCCCGGAGGCCTGTTAACATTTTAAGACCTTTTCTTCAGAAAACTTATTTTTCTCTAAAGGTGGTTGGTCAGGAGCCACCCTCCAAAAAAGCATTAGATAAAGTTGCATTCCTACAGAGCAAAGGTGTGGTGGGCTATAACAAGAAAAAGAATTAACTCAAGGGTCCCAGGTTACAAACATTAAAGCTACTACTTACACCAATTATATTAATCAATACACTGCCAGGGACACAGCAGGTAAGGGATATGGAAACTTAGCAGCAAACAATGGCCCAACAAGTGAAAAACCATTCACCAATACAATTTCTAATCAATCTTGTAACTACTCAAAAGAATTTGTGTTTAGACAGTTTAGAACATCTCCTGCCTCTCACAGTTGGGAGGCTCTGAACAATCACATGTGGCCGGAAAAACCTATTCAGGCAGGCTAGAGGATTTCCAAAGGAGTTTGTAGGTTAAACACTGTCACACCCAGGAATTATTAACTGGGACTGTAAGCTAACTCTTTTTTCAGAGAGAGGTAGTGGGGCAGAGCCCCCCGTAAAGTCAGAGGTTTAGGTGCAAGCACAAGCAGAAAGTAGGCAGACTCTGGTTTGGGGGGTATATGCTCGAGAATTTCCAGGGGGACTCCTGAAGCTCGATCCCGCCTTTGCGTATGCCGAGCCTCCTTCCTCATGACCTTTGTCATGGGCGGAGTTCCTCACTGGCTCCCAGCAGTGATAGAATTCCAGTGGAGCTATTCCAGATCCTGAAAGATGATGCTGTGGAAAGTGCTGCACTCAATATGCAATATGCAATATGCACTCAATATGCAATATGCCGGCTCACGGCAGTAGGGGAATCTGGCCTCGAGACGTGTTGAAGAAGGTCTCTCGAGGTCTTTCTCGGGTTGAGGCAGGACACCCTGGGGTCCCTCGACTTGTGCAGGTGACCTCAGGGGGCTTCTCATGGTGGCTCTGAGAAGTCAGGGAAACTGGAGGTGGGAGGGGCCTCTCGGCACTCCACTGGGTTTGGTGCATTGGAAGAGGGCCTCATCTCCAGTTGAGGCAGGAACCTCAGGGTTCCTCTGACTTCAGACTCCGACCGCAAGGTCCCTGCAGACTTGGGACAGGAGAGTCAGGCCTCGTCTTGGGTTGAGGCATGGAACTCCGCTTGCCTCTCGAGGTGTTCCCGGGGAGACAGGCCACTTGTCGAGCGGTATTTGGAACCTGGGGGTCTTTTCCCGACGATGCACGGGCGAGTCACTGCCCCTTCGTGTTGACTTCATTCACAGGGTGGAGTTCGAAGAGGTGTCCGGGCATCGGGTTCTTATCAAGAGGGGACCGGGAAATCGGGGTCCTTCGGAATGTGGAACCACCCACGAGGCCACGTCTGGAATGTCGTCGTGAGACCGGCCTCATCCTGAGGTGCGACCGGAAGGCCGGGAACCCCTTCCAGACAAAGCAGGGGAGTCGACCCTCCTGTCCAGATCAGGAGGGTAGAAGGGGCTCAGAGGAAGTGGTGCGGGAAAACCTCGGTGTTCCTCTTGAGGGAGACCGGGATGTCGGGGCACTTTGTGGGTCGCATCAAGGGTGCCAAGTACCGTTTCGACCTCCAATACCTAACGTGGGACTTCTCCTGAGACACTGTAGCGGGAAAGGGCTTCATCTTGCGATGACGGGGGAGCCACGTGGATTTTCTCGAGTTGCAGCGGGATTCTCGAGTTACGACGGGGAATTCAGGATGCCTCTTGTGTTGGCCCAGGGAAGTCCAATCTTCCATTCGAGTTGCGAAGGAAAGCTGGGGATTGCTCTCGAGTGACTGCAGGGCCAATAGAACTCATCTAGGCTTGTGTCCAGAAGCCAATGTTCCTCTCCAGGGGCGAAAGGGATCTCGGGGTTGCATTCCAGACGCACCCGGGGAGACAGGCATCCATCTCGAGTGGGAGCAAAGAACCCCGCTCTGCTCTTGAGTCGCGACGGGTATCTCTTGGAGCTCACTGGGTGGACTAAAGGGAGTCAAGCCTCCTGAGGCGTTTGGAGAGAGGTCGAGAGACTGGTCTCTAGGCCATACAGGAGACGAAGGCCCTCAAGTCGCGATGACGGGGGAGGCTCGGGGTTGTTCTCGAGCGGCGGCCCCAGTGTGCGGTTTCTCGCGAGGTACGACGGCGAGGTCAGTGAGCCTCTCGTGGGGCGGCAAGGAAGTCGGGTCTCCATGCGAATGGCGAGGGGGAGCGCGTCTTTACCCTCAAGTCATAGTAGGGGAATCTGGCCTCGAGACGTGTTGAAGAAGGTCTCTCGAGGTCTTTCTCGGGTTGAGGCAGGACACCCTGGGGTCCCTCGACTTGTGCAGGTGACCTCAGGGGGCTTCTCATGGTGGCTCTGAGAAGTCAGGGAAACTGGAGGTGGGAGGGGCCTCTCGGCACTCCACTGGGTTTGGTGCATTGGAAGAGGGCCTCATCTCCAGTTGAGGCAGGAACCTCAGGGTTCCTCTGACTTCAGACTCCGACCGCAAGGTCCCTGCAGACTTGGGACAGGAGAGTCAGGCCTCGTCTTGGGTTGAGGCATGGAACTCCGCTTGCCTCTCGAGGTGTTCCCGGGGAGACAGGCCACTTGTCGAGCGGTATTTGGAACCTGGGGGTCTTTTCCCGACGATGCACGGGCGAGTCACTGCCCCTTCGTGTTGACTTCATTCACAGGGTGGAGTTCGAAGAGGTGTCCGGGCATCGGGTTCTTATCAAGAGGGGACCGGGAAATCGGGGTCCTTCGGAATGTGGAACCACCCACGAGGCCACGTCTGGAATGTCGTCGTGAGACCGGCCTCATCCTGAGGTGCGACCGGAAGGCCGGGAACCCCTTCCAGACAAAGCAGGGGAGTCGACCCTCCTGTCCAGATCAGGAGGGTAGAAGAGGCTCAGAGGAAGTGTTGCCAGAAAACTTCGGTGTTCCTCTCGAGGGAGACCGGGATGTCGGGGCACTTTGTGGGTCGCATCAAGGGTGACAAGTACCGTTTCGAACTCCAATTCCTAAAGTGGGACTTCTCCTGAGACGCTGTAGCGGCACAGGGCTACATCTTGCGATGACGGGGGAACCACGTGGTTTTTCTCGAGGTGTAGCAGGATTCTCGAATTACGACGGGGAATTCAGGATGCTTCTTGTGTAGGCCCAGGGAAGTCCAATCTTCCATTCGAGTTGCGAAGGAAAGCTGGGGATTTCTCTCGAGTGACTGCAGGGCCAATAGACCTCATCTAGGCTTGTGTCCAGAAGCCAGTGTTCCTCTCCAGGGGCGACAGGGATCTCGGGGTTGCATTCCAGACACACCCGGGGAGACAGGCATCCATCTCGAGTGGAAGCAAAGAACCCCGCTCTGCTCTCGAGTCGCGACGGGTATCTCTTGGAGCTCACTGGGTGGACTAAAGGGAGTCAAGCCTCCTGAGGCTTTTGGAGAGAGGTCGCGAGATTGGTCTCTAGGCCATGCAGGAGACGAAGGCCCTCATCTCGCGATGACGGGGGAGTCTTGGGGTTGTTCTCGAGCGGCGGCCCCAGTGTGCGCTTTCTCACGAGGTACGACGGCGAGGTCAGTGAACCTCTCGTGGGGCGCCAGGGAAGTCGGGTCTCCATGCGAGTGGCGAGGGCGAGCGCGTCATTGCTCTCGAGCCATGGTAGGGTGCCGGGGACCAGCCCCGGCTGATCCAGGGTATTCGAAGGAGAGACGGCGTAGGCGAAGATCAGGAAACCACTGCTTAATTAAATGTTAATTAAGGATATAAAGAGTAATAGAATGAGGATAGCTCAGTGAGGAAATTCAGTGGCGAAAAGAGGCTGAATAATTCAGCCAGAAGGTAAGAGAAAGAACGACATGGTGAGACCAAGTTTCGGTGAACAAGGCCCGCACTTTATTTTTCAAAGTAGTTTTTATACCTTAAGTTATGCATAGAGGATAATGGGGGAAGGGGTAGAGTCTTGCAGCAAACCAGGCTTTCTTCCTGCAAACTTATCATATGCAAAAGCTTAGGTGATTTGCATCATCTTCTGGCCCGGAGGCCTGTTAACATTTTAAGACCTTTTCTTCAGAAAACTTATTTTTCTCTAAAGGTGGTTGGTCAGGAGCCACCCTCCAAAAAAGCATTAGATAAAGTTGCATTCCTACAGAGCAAAGGTGTGGTGGGCTATAACAAGAAAAAGAATTAACTCAAGGGTCCCAGGTTACAAACATTAAAGCTACTCCTTACACCAATTATATTAATCAATACACTGCCAGGGACACAGCAGGTAAGGGATATGGAAACTTAGCAGCAAACAATGGCCCAACAAGTGAAAAACCATTCACCAATACAATTTCTAATCAATCTTGTAACTACTCAAAAGAATTTGTGTTTAGACAGTTTAGAACATCTCCTGCCTCTCACAGTTGGGAGGCTCTGAACAATCACATGTGGCCGGAAAAACCTATTCAGGCAGGCTAGAGGATTTCCAAAGGAGTTTGTAGGTTAAACACTGTCACACCCAGGAATTATTAACTGGGACTGTAAGCTAACTCTTTTTTCAGAGAGAGGTAGTGGGGCAGAGCCCCCCGTAAAGTCAGAGGTTTAGGTGCAAGCACAAGCAGAAAGTAGGCAGACTCTGGTTTGGGGGGTATATGCTCGAGAATTTCCAGGGGGACTCCTGAAGCTCGATCCCGCCTTTGCGTATGCCGAGCCTCCTTCCTCATGACCTTTGTCATGGGCGGAGTTCCTCACTGGCTCCCAGCAGTGATAGAATTCCAGTGGAGCTATTCCAGATCCTGAAAGATGATGCTGTGGAAAGTGCTGCACTCAATATGCAATATGCAATATGCACTCAATATGCAATATGCCGGCTCACGGCAGTAGGGGAATCTGGCCTCGAGACGTGTTGAAGAAGGTCTCTCGAGGTCTTTCTCGGGTTGAGGCAGGACACCCTGGGGTCCCTCGACTTGTGCAGGTGACCTCAGGGGGCTTCTCATGGTGGCTCTGAGAAGTCAGGGAAACTGGAGGTGGGAGGGGCCTCTCGGCACTCCACTGGGTTTGGTGCATTGGAAGAGGGCCTCATCTCCAGTTGAGGCAGGAACCTCAGGGTTCCTCTGACTTCAGACTCCGACCGCAAGGTCCCTGCAGACTTGGGACAGGAGAGTCAGGCCTCGTCTTGGGTTGAGGCATGGAACTCCGCTTGCCTCTCGAGGTGTTCCCGGGGAGACAGGCCACTTGTCGAGCGGTATTTGGAACCTGGGGGTCTTTTCCCGACGATGCACGGGCGAGTCACTGCCCCTTCGTGTTGACTTCATTCACAGGGTGGAGTTCGAAGAGGTGTCCGGGCATCGGGTTCTTATCAAGAGGGGACCGGGAAATCGGGGTCCTTCGGAATGTGGAACCACCCACGAGGCCACGTCTGGAATGTCGTCGTGAGACCGGCCTCATCCTGAGGTGCGACCGGAAGGCCGGGAACCCCTTCCAGACAAAGCAGGGGAGTCGACCCTCCTGTCCAGATCAGGAGGGTAGAAGGGGCTCAGAGGAAGTGGTGCGGGAAAACCTCGGTGTTCCTCTTGAGGGAGACCGGGATGTCGGGGCACTTTGTGGGTCGCATCAAGGGTGCCAAGTACCGTTTCGACCTCCAATACCTAACGTGGGACTTCTCCTGAGACACTGTAGCGGGAAAGGGCTTCATCTTGCGATGACGGGGGAGCCACGTGGATTTTCTCGAGTTGCAGCGGGATTCTCGAGTTACGACGGGGAATTCAGGATGCCTCTTGTGTTGGCCCAGGGAAGTCCAATCTTCCATTCGAGTTGCGAAGGAAAGCTGGGGATTGCTCTCGAGTGACTGCAGGGCCAATAGAACTCATCTAGGCTTGTGTCCAGAAGCCAATGTTCCTCTCCAGGGGCGAAAGGGATCTCGGGGTTGCATTCCAGACGCACCCGGGGAGACAGGCATCCATCTCGAGTGGGAGCAAAGAACCCCGCTCTGCTCTTGAGTCGCGACGGGTATCTCTTGGAGCTCACTGGGTGGACTAAAGGGAGTCAAGCCTCCTGAGGCGTTTGGAGAGAGGTCGAGAGACTGGTCTCTAGGCCATACAGGAGACGAAGGCCCTCAAGTCGCGATGACGGGGGAGGCTCGGGGTTGTTCTCGAGCGGCGGCCCCAGTGTGCGGTTTCTCGCGAGGTACGACGGCGAGGTCAGTGAGCCTCTCGTGGGGCGGCAAGGAAGTCGGGTCTCCATGCGAATGGCGAGGGGGAGCGCGTCTTTACCCTCAAGTCATAGTAGGGGAATCTGGCCTCGAGACGTGTTGAAGAAGGTCTCTCGAGGTCTTTCTCGGGTTGAGGCAGGACACCCTGGGGTCCCTCGACTTGTGCAGGTGACCTCAGGGGGCTTCTCATGGTGGCTCTGAGAAGTCAGGGAAACTGGAGGTGGGAGGGGCCTCTCGGCACTCCACTGGGTTTGGTGCATTGGAAGAGGGCCTCATCTCCAGTTGAGGCAGGAACCTCAGGGTTCCTCTGACTTCAGACTCCGACCGCAAGGTCCCTGCAGACTTGGGACAGGAGAGTCAGGCCTCGTCTTGGGTTGAGGCATGGAACTCCGCTTGCCTCTCGAGGTGTTCCCGGGGAGACAGGCCACTTGTCGAGCGGTATTTGGAACCTGGGGGTCTTTTCCCGACGATGCACGGGCGAGTCACTGCCCCTTCGTGTTGACTTCATTCACAGGGTGGAGTTCGAAGAGGTGTCCGGGCATCGGGTTCTTATCAAGAGGGGACCGGGAAATCGGGGTCCTTCGGAATGTGGAACCACCCACGAGGCCACGTCTGGAATGTCGTCGTGAGACCGGCCTCATCCTGAGGTGCGACCGGAAGGCCGGGAACCCCTTCCAGACAAAGCAGGGGAGTCGACCCTCCTGTCCAGATCAGGAGGGTAGAAGAGGCTCAGAGGAAGTGTTGCCAGAAAACTTCGGTGTTCCTCTCGAGGGAGACCGGGATGTCGGGGCACTTTGTGGGTCGCATCAAGGGTGACAAGTACCGTTTCGAACTCCAATTCCTAAAGTGGGACTTCTCCTGAGACGCTGTAGCGGCACAGGGCTACATCTTGCGATGACGGGGGAACCACGTGGTTTTTCTCGAGGTGTAGCAGGATTCTCGAATTACGACGGGGAATTCAGGATGCTTCTTGTGTAGGCCCAGGGAAGTCCAATCTTCCATTCGAGTTGCGAAGGAAAGCTGGGGATTTCTCTCGAGTGACTGCAGGGCCAATAGACCTCATCTAGGCTTGTGTCCAGAAGCCAGTGTTCCTCTCCAGGGGCGACAGGGATCTCGGGGTTGCATTCCAGACACACCCGGGGAGACAGGCATCCATCTCGAGTGGAAGCAAAGAACCCCGCTCTGCTCTCGAGTCACGACGGGTATCTCTTGGAGCTCACTGGGTGGACTAAAGGGAGTCAAGCCTCCTGAGGCTTTTGGAGAGAGGTCGCGAGATTGGTCTCTAGGCCATGCAGGAGACGAAGGCCCTCATCTCGCGATGACGGGGGAGTCTTGGGGTTGTTCTCGAGCGGCGGCCCCAGTGTGCGCTTTCTCACGAGGTACGACGGCGAGGTCAGTGAGCCTCTCGTGGGGCGCCAGGGAAGGCGGGTCTCCATGCGAGTGGCGAGGGCGAGCGCGTCATTGCTCTCGAGCCATGGTAGCGTGCCGGGGACCAGCCCCGGCTGATCCAGGGTATTCGAAGGAGAGACGGCGTAGACGAAGATCAGGAAACCACTGCTTAATTAAATGTTAATTAAGGATATAAAGAGTAATAGAATGAGGATAGCTCAGTGAGGAAATTCAGTGGCGAAAAGAGGCTGAATAATTCAGCCAGAAGGTAAGAGAAAGAACGACATGGTGAGACCAAGTTTCGGTGAACAAGGCCCGCACTTTATTTTTCAAAGTAGTTTTTATACCTTAAGTTATGCATAGAGGATAATGGGGGAAGGGGTAGAGTCTTGCAGCAAACCAGGCTTTCTTCCTGCAAACTTATCATATGCAAAAGCTTAGGTGATTTGCATCATCTTCTGGCCCGGAGGCCTGTTAACATTTTAAGACCTTTTCTTCAGAAAACTTATTTTTCTCTAAAGGTGGTTGGTCAGGAGCCACCCTCCAAAAAAGCATTAGATAAAGTTGCATTCCTACAGAGCAAAGGTGTGGTGGGCTATAACAAGAAAAAGAATTAACTCAAGGGTCCCAGGTTACAAACATTAAAGCTACTCCTTACACCAATTATATTAATCAATACACTGCCAGGGACACAGCAGGTAAGGGATATGGAAACTTAGCAGCAAACAATGGCCCAACAGGTGAAAAACCATTCACCAATACAATTTCTAATCAATCTTGTAACTACTCAAAAGAATTTGTGTTTAGACAGTTTAGAACATCTCCTGCCTCTCACAGTTGGGAGGCTCTGAACAATCACATGTGGCCGGAAAAACCTATTCAGGCAGGCTAGAGGATTTCCAAAGGAGTTTGTAGGTTAAACACTGTCACACCCAGGAATTATTAACTGGGACTGTAAGCTAACTCTTTTTTCAGAGAGAGGTAGTGGGGCAGAGCCCCCGTAAAGTCAGAGGTTTAGGTGCAAGCACAAGCAGAAAGTAGGCAGACTCTGGTTTGGGGGGTATATGCTCGAGAATTTCCAGGGGGACTCCTGAAGCTCGATCCCGCCTTTGCGTATGCCGAGCCTCCTTCCTCATGACCTTTGTCATGGGCGGAGTTCCTCACTGGCTCCCAGCAGTGATAGAATTCCAGTGGAGCTATTCCAGATCCTGAAAGATGATGCTGTGGAAAGTGCTGCACTCAATATGCAATATGCAATATGCACTCAATATGCAATATGCCGGCTCACGGCAGTAGGGGAATCTGGCCTCGAGACGTGTTGAAGAAGGTCTCTCGAGGTCTTTCTCGGGTTGAGGCAGGACACCCTGGGGTCCCTCGACTTGTGCAGGTGACCTCAGGGGGCTTCTCATGGTGGCTCTGAGAAGTCAGGGAAACTGGAGGTGGGAGGGGCCTCTCGGCACTCCACTGGGTTTGGTGCATTGGAAGAGGGCCTCATCTCCAGTTGAGGCAGGAACCTCAGGGTTCCTCTGACTTCAGACTCCGACCGCAAGGTCCCTGCAGACTTGGGACAGGAGAGTCAGGCCTCGTCTTGGGTTGAGGCATGGAACTCCGCTTGCCTCTCGAGGTGTTCCCGGGGAGACAGGCCACTTGTCGAGCGGTATTTGGAACCTGGGGGTCTTTTCCCGACGATGCACGGGCGAGTCACTGCCCCTTCGTGTTGACTTCATTCACAGGGTGGAGTTCGAAGAGGTGTCCGGGCATCGGGTTCTTATCAAGAGGGGACCGGGAAATCGGGGTCCTTCGGAATGTGGAACCACCCACGAGGCCACGTCTGGAATGTCGTCGTGAGACCGGCCTCATCCTGAGGTGCGACCGGAAGGCCGGGAACCCCTTCCAGACAAAGCAGGGGAGTCGACCCTCCTGTCCAGATCAGGAGGGTAGAAGGGGCTCAGAGGAAGTGGTGCGGGAAAACCTCGGTGTTCCTCTTGAGGGAGACCGGGATGTCGGGGCACTTTGTGGGTCGCATCAAGGGTGCCAAGTACCGTTTCGACCTCCAATACCTAACGTGGGACTTCTCCTGAGACACTGTAGCGGGAAAGGGCTTCATCTTGCGATGACGGGGGAGCCACGTGGATTTTCTCGAGTTGCAGCGGGATTCTCGAGTTACGACGGGGAATTCAGGATGCCTCTTGTGTTGGCCCAGGGAAGTCCAATCTTCCATTCGAGTTGCGAAGGAAAGCTGGGGATTGCTCTCGAGTGACTGCAGGGCCAATAGAACTCATCTAGGCTTGTGTCCAGAAGCCAATGTTCCTCTCCAGGGGCGAAAGGGATCTCGGGGTTGCATTCCAGACGCACCCGGGGAGACAGGCATCCATCTCGAGTGGGAGCAAAGAACCCCGCTCTGCTCTTGAGTCGCGACGGGTATCTCTTGGAGCTCACTGGGTGGACTAAAGGGAGTCAAGCCTCCTGAGGCGTTTGGAGAGAGGTCGAGAGACTGGTCTCTAGGCCATACAGGAGACGAAGGCCCTCAAGTCGCGATGACGGGGGAGGCTCGGGGTTGTTCTCGAGCGGCGGCCCCAGTGTGCGGTTTCTCGCGAGGTACGACGGCGAGGTCAGTGAGCCTCTCGTGGGGCGGCAAGGAAGTCGGGTCTCCATGCGAATGGCGAGGGGGAGCGCGTCTTTACCCTCAAGTCATAGTAGGGGAATCTGGCCTCGAGACGTGTTGAAGAAGGTCTCTCGAGGTCTTTCTCGGGTTGAGGCAGGACACCCTGGGGTCCCTCGACTTGTGCAGGTGACCTCAGGGGGCTTCTCATGGTGGCTCTGAGAAGTCAGGGAAACTGGAGGTGGGAGGGGCCTCTCGGCACTCCACTGGGTTTGGTGCATTGGAAGAGGGCCTCATCTCCAGTTGAGGCAGGAACCTCAGGGTTCCTCTGACTTCAGACTCCGACCGCAAGGTCCCTGCAGACTTGGGACAGGAGAGTCAGGCCTCGTCTTGGGTTGAGGCATGGAACTCCGCTTGCCTCTCGAGGTGTTCCCGGGGAGACAGGCCACTTGTCGAGCGGTATTTGGAACCTGGGGGTCTTTTCCCGACGATGCACGGGCGAGTCACTGCCCCTTCGTGTTGACTTCATTCACAGGGTGGAGTTCGAAGAGGTGTCCGGGCATCGGGTTCTTATCAAGAGGGGACCGGGAAATCGGGGTCCTTCGGAATGTGGAACCACCCACGAGGCCACGTCTGGAATGTCGTCGTGAGACCGGCCTCATCCTGAGGTGCGACCGGAAGGCCGGGAACCCCTTCCAGACAAAGCAGGGGAGTCGACCCTCCTGTCCAGATCAGGAGGGTAGAAGAGGCTCAGAGGAAGTGTTGCCAGAAAACTTCGGTGTTCCTCTCGAGGGAGACCGGGATGTCGGGGCACTTTGTGGGTCGCATCAAGGGTGACAAGTACCGTTTCGAACTCCAATTCCTAAAGTGGGACTTCTCCTGAGACGCTGTAGCGGCACAGGGCTACATCTTGCGATGACGGGGGAACCACGTGGTTTTTCTCGAGGTGTAGCAGGATTCTCGAATTACGACGGGGAATTCAGGATGCTTCTTGTGTAGGCCCAGGGAAGTCCAATCTTCCATTCGAGTTGCGAAGGAAAGCTGGGGATTTCTCTCGAGTGACTGCAGGGCCAATAGACCTCATCTAGGCTTGTGTCCAGAAGCCAGTGTTCCTCTCCAGGGGCGACAGGGATCTCGGGGTTGCATTCCAGACACACCCGGGGAGACAGGCATCCATCTCGAGTGGAAGCAAAGAACCCCGCTCTGCTCTCGAGTCACGACGGGTATCTCTTGGAGCTCACTGGGTGGACTAAAGGGAGTCAAGCCTCCTGAGGCTTTTGGAGAGAGGTCGCGAGATTGGTCTCTAGGCCATGCAGGAGACGAAGGCCCTCATCTCGCGATGACGGGGGAGTCTTGGGGTTGTTCTCGAGCGGCGGCCCCAGTGTGCGCTTTCTCACGAGGTACGACGGCGAGGTCAGTGAGCCTCTCGTGGGGCGCCAGGGAAGGCGGGTCTCCATGCGAGTGGCGAGGGCGAGCGCGTCATTGCTCTCGAGCCATGGTAGCGTGCCGGGGACCAGCCCCGGCTGATCCAGGGTATTCGAAGGAGAGACGGCGTAGACGAAGATCAGGAAACCACTGCTTAATTAAATGTTAATTAAGGATATAAAGAGTAATATAATGAGGATAGCTCAGTGAGGAAATTCAGTGGCGAAAAGAGGCTGAATAATTCAGCCAGAAGGTAAGAGAAAGAACGACATGGTGAGACCAAGTTTCGGTGAACAAGGCCCGCACTTTATTTTTCAAAGTAGTTTTTATACCTTAAGTTATGCATAGAGGATAATGGGGGAAGGGGTAGAGTCTTGCAGCAAACCAGGCTTTCTTCCTGCAAACTTATCATATGCAAAAGCTTAGGTGATTTGCATCATCTTCTGGCCCGGAGGCCTGTTAACATTTTAAGACCTTTTCTTCAGAAAACTTATTTTTCTCTAAAGGTGGTTGGTCAGGAGCCACCCTCCAAAAAAGCATTAGATAAAGTTGCATTCCTACAGAGCAAAGGTGTGGTGGGCTATAACAAGAAAAAGAATTAACTCAAGGGTCCCAGGTTACAAACATTAAAGCTACTCCTTACACCAATTATATTAATCAATACACTGCCAGGGACACAGCAGGTAAGGGATATGGAAACTTAGCAGCAAACAATGGCCCAACAGGTGAAAAACCATTCACCAATACAATTTCTAATCAATCTTGTAACTACTCAAAAGAATTTGTGTTTAGACAGTTTAGAACATCTCCTGCCTCTCACAGTTGGGAGGCTCTGAACAATCACATGTGGCCGGAAAAACCTATTCAGGCAGGCTAGAGGATTTCCAAAGGAGTTTGTAGGTTAAACACTGTCACACCCAGGAATTATTAACTGGGACTGTAAGCTAACTCTTTTTTCAGAGAGAGGTAGTGGGGCAGAGCCCCCCGTAAAGTCAGAGGTTTAGGTGCAAGCACAAGCAGAAAGTAGGCAGACTCTGGTTTGGGGGGTATATGCTCGAGAATTTCCAGGGGGACTCCTGAAGCTCGATCCCGCCTTTGCGTATGCCGAGCCTCCTTCCTCATGACCTTTGTCATGGGCGGAGTTCCTCACTGGCTCCCAGCAGTGATAGAATTCCAGTGGAGCTATTCCAGATCCTGAAAGATGATGCTGTGGAAAGTGCTGCACTCAATATGCAATATGCAATATGCACTCAATATGCAATATGCCGGCTCACGGCAGTAGGGGAATCTGGCCTCGAGACGTGTTGAAGAAGGTCTCTCGAGGTCTTTCTCGGGTTGAGGCAGGACACCCTGGGGTCCCTCGACTTGTGCAGGTGACCTCAGGGGGCTTCTCATGGTGGCTCTGAGAAGTCAGGGAAACTGGAGGTGGGAGGGGCCTCTCGGCACTCCACTGGGTTTGGTGCATTGGAAGAGGGCCTCATCTCCAGTTGAGGCAGGAACCTCAGGGTTCCTCTGACTTCAGACTCCGACCGCAAGGTCCCTGCAGACTTGGGACAGGAGAGTCAGGCCTCGTCTTGGGTTGAGGCATGGAACTCCGCTTGCCTCTCGAGGTGTTCCCGGGGAGACAGGCCACTTGTCGAGCGGTATTTGGAACCTGGGGGTCTTTTCCCGACGATGCACGGGCGAGTCACTGCCCCTTCGTGTTGACTTCATTCACAGGGTGGAGTTCGAAGAGGTGTCCGGGCATCGGGTTCTTATCAAGAGGGGACCGGGAAATCGGGGTCCTTCGGAATGTGGAACCACCCACGAGGCCACGTCTGGAATGTCGTCGTGAGACCGGCCTCATCCTGAGGTGCGACCGGAAGGCCGGGAACCCCTTCCAGACAAAGCAGGGGAGTCGACCCTCCTGTCCAGATCAGGAGGGTAGAAGGGGCTCAGAGGAAGTGGTGCGGGAAAACCTCGGTGTTCCTCTTGAGGGAGACCGGGATGTCGGGGCACTTTGTGGGTCGCATCAAGGGTGCCAAGTACCGTTTCGACCTCCAATACCTAACGTGGGACTTCTCCTGAGACACTGTAGCGGGAAAGGGCTTCATCTTGCGATGACGGGGGAGCCACGTGGATTTTCTCGAGTTGCAGCGGGATTCTCGAGTTACGACGGGGAATTCAGGATGCCTCTTGTGTTGGCCCAGGGAAGTCCAATCTTCCATTCGAGTTGCGAAGGAAAGCTGGGGATTGCTCTCGAGTGACTGCAGGGCCAATAGAACTCATCTAGGCTTGTGTCCAGAAGCCAATGTTCCTCTCCAGGGGCGAAAGGGATCTCGGGGTTGCATTCCAGACGCACCCGGGGAGACAGGCATCCATCTCGAGTGGGAGCAAAGAACCCCGCTCTGCTCTTGAGTCGCGACGGGTATCTCTTGGAGCTCACTGGGTGGACTAAAGGGAGTCAAGCCTCCTGAGGCGTTTGGAGAGAGGTGGAGAGACTGGTCTCTAGGCCATACAGGAGACGAAGGCCCTCAAGTCGCGATGACGGGGGAGGCTCGGGGTTGTTCTCGAGCGGCGGCCCCAGTGTGCGGTTTCTCGCGAGGTACGACGGCGAGGTCAGTGAGCCTCTCGTGGGGCGGCAAGGAAGTCGGGTCTCCATGCGAATGGCGAGGGGGAGCGCGTCTTTACTCTCAAGTCATAGTAGGGGAATCTGGCCTCGAGACGTGTTGAAGAAGGTCTCTCGAGGTCTTTCTCGGGTTGAGGCAGGACACCCTGGGGTCCCTCGACTTGTGCAGGTGACCTCAGGGGGCTTCTCATGGTGGCTCTGAGAAGTCAGGGAAACTGGAGGTGGGAGGGGCCTCTCGGCACTCCACTGGGTTTGGTGCATTGGAAGAGGGCCTCATCTCCAGTTGAGGCAGGAACCTCAGGGTTCCTCTGACTTCAGACTCCGACCGCAAGGTCCCTGCAGACTTGGGACAGGAGAGTCAGGCCTCGTCTTGGGTTGAGGCATGGAACTCCGCTTGCCTCTCGAGGTGTTCCCGGAGAGACAGGCCACTTGTCGAGCGGTATTTGGAACCTGGGGGTCTTTTCCCGACGATGCACGGGCGAGTCACTGCCCCTTCGTGTTGACTTCATTCACAGGGTGGAGTTCGAAGAGGTGTCCGGGCATCGGGTTCTTATCAAGAGGGGACCGGGAAATCGGGGTCCTTCGGAATGTGGAACCACCCACGAGGCCACGTCTGGAATGTCGTCGTGAGACCGGCCTCATCCTGAGGTGCGACCGGAAGGCCGGGAACCCCTTCCAGACAAAGCAGGGGAGTCGACCCTCCTGTCCAGATCAGGAGGGTAGAAGAGGCTCAGAGGAAGTGTTGCCAGAAAACTTCGGTGTTCCTCTCGAGGGAGACCGGGATGTCGGGGCACTTTGTGGGTCGCATCAAGGGTGACAAGTACCGTTTCGAACTCCAATTCCTAAAGTGGGACTTCTCCTGAGACGCTGTAGCGGCACAGGGCTACATCTTGCGATGACGGGGGAACCACGTGGTTTTTCTCGAGGTGTAGCAGGATTCTCGAATTACGACGGGGAATTCAGGATGCTTCTTGTGTAGGCCCAGGGAAGTCCAATCTTCCATTCGAGTTGCGAAGGAAAGCTGGGGATTTCTCTCGAGTGACTGCAGGGCCAATAGACCTCATCTAGGCTTGTGTCCAGAAGCCAGTGTTCCTCTCCAGGGGCGACAGGGATCTCGGGGTTGCATTCCAGACACACCCGGGGAGACAGGCATCCATCTCGAGTGGAAGCAAAGAACCCCGCTCTGCTCTCGAGTCGCGACGGGTATCTCTTGGAGCTCACTGGGTGGACTAAAGGGAGTCAAGCCTCCTGAGGCTTTTGGAGAGAGGTCGCGAGATTGGTCTCTAGGCCATGCAGGAGACGAAGGCCCTCATCTCGCGATGACGGGGGAGTCTTGGGGTTGTTCTCGAGCGGCGGCCCCAGTGTGCGCTTTCTCACGAGGTACGACGGCGAGGTCAGTGAGCCTCTCGTGGGGCGCCAGGGAAGGCGGGTCTCCATGCGAGTGGCGAGGGCGAGCGCGTCATTGCTCTCGAGCCATGGTAGGGTGCCGGGGACCAGCCCCGGCTGATCCAGGGTATTCGAAGGAGAGACGGCGTAGGCGAAGATCAGGAAACCACTGCTTAATTAAATGTTAATTAAGGATATAAAGAGTAATAGAATGAGGATAGCTCAGTGAGGAAATTCAGTGGCGAAAAGAGGCTGAATAATTCAGCCAGAAGGTAAGAGAAAGAACGACATGGTGAGACCAAGTTTCGGTGAACAAGGCCCGCACTTTATTTTTCAAAGTAGTTTTTATACCTTAAGTTATGCATAGAGGATAATGGGGGAAGGGGTAGAGTCTTGCAGCAAACCAGGCTTTCTTCCTGCAAACTTATCATATGCAAAAGCTTAGGTGATTTGCATCATCTTCTGGCCCGGAGGCCTGTTAACATTTTAAGACCTTTTCTTCAGAAAACTTATTTTTCTCTAAAGGTGGTTGGTCAGGAGCCACCCTCCAAAAAAGCATTAGATAAAGTTGCATTCCTACAGAGCAAAGGTGTGGTGGGCTATAACAAGAAAAAGAATTAACTCAAGGGTCCCAGGTTACAAACATTAAAGCTACTACTTACACCAATTATATTAATCAATACACTGCCAGGGACACAGCAGGTAAGGGATATGGAAACTTAGCAGCAAACAATGGCCCAACAAGTGAAAAACCATTCACCAATACAATTTCTAATCAATCTTGTAACTACTCAAAAGAATTTGTGTTTAGACAGTTTAGAACATCTCCTGCCTCTCACAGTTGGGAGGCTCTGAACAATCACATGTGGCCGGAAAAACCTATTCAGGCAGGCTAGAGGATTTCCAAAGGAGTTTGTAGGTTAAACACTGTCACACCCAGGAATTATTAACTGGGACTGTAAGCTAACTCTTTTTCAGAGAGAGGTAGTGGGGCAGAGCCCCCCGTAAAGTCAGAGGTTTAGGTGCAAGCACAAGCAGAAAGTAGGCAGACTCTGGTTTTGGGGGTATATGCTCGAGAATTTCCAGGGGGACTCCTGAAGCTCGATCCCGCCTTTGCGTATGCCGAGCCTCCTTCCTCATGACCTTTGTCATGGGTGGAGTTCCTCACTGGCTCCCAGCAGTGATAGAATTCCAGTGGAGCTATTCCAGATCCTGAAAGATGATGCTGTGGAAAGTGCTGCACTCAATATGCAATATGCAATATGCACTCAATATGCAATATGCCGGCTCACGGCAGTAGGGGAATCTGGCCTCGAGACGTGTTGAAGAAGGTCTCTCGAGGTCTTTCTCGGGTTGAGGCAGGACACCCTGGGGTCCCTCGACTTGTGCAGGTGACCTCAGGGGGCTTCTCATGGTGGCTCTGAGAAGTCAGGGAAACTGGAGGTGGGAGGGGCCTCTCGGCACTCCACTGGGTTTGGTGCATTGGAAGAGGGCCTCATCTCCAGTTGAGGCAGGAACCTCAGGGTTCCTCTGACTTCAGACTCCGACCGCAAGGTCCCTGCAGACTTGGGACAGGAGAGTCAGGCCTCGTCTTGGGTTGAGGCATGGAACTCCGCTTGCCTCTCGAGGTGTTCCCGGGGAGACAGGCCACTTGTCGAGCGGTATTTGGAACCTGGGGGTCTTTTCCCGACGATGCACGGGCGAGTCACTGCCCCTTCGTGTTGACTTCATTCACAGGGTGGAGTTCGAAGAGGTGTCCGGGCATCGGGTTCTTATCAAGAGGGGACCGGGAAATCGGGGTCCTTCGGAATGTGGAACCACCCACGAGGCCACGTCTGGAATGTCGTCGTGAGACCGGCCTCATCCTGAGGTGCGACCGGAAGGCCGGGAACCCCTTCCAGACAAAGCAGGGGAGTCGACCCTCCTGTCCAGATCAGGAGGGTAGAAGAGGCTCAGAGGAAGTGTTGCCAGAAAACTTCGGTGTTCCTCTCGAGGGAGACCGGGATGTCGGGGCACTTTGTGGGTCGCATCAAGGGTGACAAGTACCGTTTCGAACTCCAATTCCTAAAGTGGGACTTCTCCTGAGACGCTGTAGCGGCACAGGGCTACATCTTGCGATGACGGGGGAACCACGTGGTTTTTCTCGAGGTGTAGCAGGATTCTCGAATTACGACGGGGAATTCAGGATGCTTCTTGTGTAGGCCCAGGGAAGTCCAATCTTCCATTCGAGTTGCGAAGGAAAGCTGGGGATTTCTCTCGAGTGACTGCAGGGCCAATAGACCTCATCTAGGCTTGTGTCCAGAAGCCAGTGTTCCTCTCCAGGGGCGACAGGGATCTCGGGGTTGCATTCCAGACACACCCGGGGAGACAGGCATCCATCTCGAGTGGAAGCAAAGAACCCCGCTCTGCTCTCGAGTCGCGACGGGTATCTCTTGGAGCTCACTGGGTGGACTAAAGGGAGTCAAGCCTCCTGAGGCTTTTGGAGAGAGGTCGCGAGATTGGTCTCTAGGCCATGCAGGAGACGAAGGCCCTCATCTCGCGATGACGGGGGAGTCTTGGGGTTGTTCTCGAGCGGCGGCCCCAGTGTGCGCTTTCTCACGAGGTACGACGGCGAGGTCAGTGAACCTCTCGTGGGGCGCCAGGGAAGTCGGGTCTCCATGCGAGTGGCGAGGGCGAGCGCGTCATTGCTCTCGAGCCATGGTAGGGTGCCGGGGACCAGCCCCGGCTGATCCAGGGTATTCGAAGGAGAGACGGCGTAGGCGAAGATCAGGAAACCACTGCTTAATTAAATGTTAATTAAGGATATAAAGAGTAATAGAATGAGGATAGCTCAGTGAGGAAATTCAGTGGCGAAAAGAGGCTGAATAATTCAGCCAGAAGGTAAGAGAGAGAACGACATGGTGAGACCAAGTTTCGGTGAACAAGGCCCGCACTTTATTTTTCAAAGTAGTTTTTATACCTTAAGTTATGCATAGAGGATAATGGGGGAAGGGGTAGAGTCTTGCAGCAAACCAGGCTTTCTTCCTGCAAACTTATCATATGCAAAAGCTTAGGTGATTTGCATCATCTTCTGGCCCGGAGGCCTGTTAACATTTTAAGACCTTTTCTTCAGAAAACTTATTTTTCTCTAAAGGTGGTTGGTCAGGAGCCACCCTCCAAAAAAGCATTAGATAAAGTTGCATTCCTACAGAGCAAAGGTGTGGTGGGCTATAACAAGAAAAAGAATTAACTCAAGGGTCCCAGGTTACAAACATTAAAGCTACTCCTTACACCAATTATATTAATCAATACACTGCCAGGGACACAGCAGGTAAGGGATATGGAAACTTAGCAGCAAACAATGGCCCAACAGGTGAAAAACCATTCACCAATACAATTTCTAATCAATCTTGTAACTACTCAAAAGAATTTGTGTTTAGACAGTTTAGAACATCTCCTGCCTCTCACAGTTGGGAGGCTCTGAACAATCACATGTGGCCGGAAAAACCTATTCAGGCAGGCTAGAGGATTTCCAAAGGAGTTTGTAGGTTAAACACTGTCACACCCAGGAATTATTAACTGGGACTG
This sequence comes from Bos javanicus, assembly GCF_032452875.1. Taxonomy (NCBI): domain Eukaryota; kingdom Metazoa; phylum Chordata; class Mammalia; order Artiodactyla; family Bovidae; genus Bos; species Bos javanicus. Next base: position 122,288 of record NW_026894082.1, on the reverse strand, counting down.
TAAGCTAACTCTTTTTTCAGAGAGAGGTAGTGGGGCAGAGCCCCCCGTAAAGTCAGAGGTTTAGGTGCAAGCACAAGCAGAAAGTAGGCAGACTCTGGTTTTGGGGGTATATGCTCGAGAATTTCCAGGGGGACTCCTGAAGCTCGATCCCGCCTTTGCGTATGCCGAGCCTCCTTCCTCATGACCTTTGTCATGGGCGGAGTTCCTCACTGGCTCCCAGCAGTGATAGAATTCCAGTGGAGCTATTCCAGATCCTGAAAGATGATGCTGTGGAAAGTGCTGCACTCAATATGCAATATGCAATATGCACTCAATATGCAATATGCCGGCTCACGGCAGTAGGGGAATCTGGCCTCGAGACGTGTTGAAGAAGGTCTCTCGAGGTCTTTCTCGGGTTGAGGCAGGACACCCTGGGGTCCCTCGACTTGTGCAGGTGACCTCAGGGGGCTTCTCATGGTGGCTCTGAGAAGTCAGGGAAACTGGAGGTGGGAGGGGCCTCTCGGCACTCCACTGGGTTTGGTGCATTGGAAGAGGGCCTCATCTCCAGTTGAGGCAGGAACCTCAGGGTTCCTCTGACTTCAGACTCCGGCCGCAAGGTCCCTGCAGACTTGGGACAGGAGAGTCAGGCCTCGTCTTGGGTTGAGGCATGGAACTCCGCTTGCCTCTCGAGGTGTTCCCGGGGAGACAGGCCACTTGTCGAGCGGTATTTGGAACCTGGGGGTCTTTTCCCGACGATGCACGGGCGAGTCACTGCCCCTTCGTGTTGACTTCATTCACAGGGTGGAGTTCGAAGAGGTGTCCGGGCATCGGGTTCTTATCAAGAGGGGACCGGGAAATCGGGGTCCTTCGGAATGTGGAACCACCCACGAGGCCACGTCTGGAATGTCGTCGTGAGACCGGCCTCATCCTGAGGTGCGACCGGAAGGCCGGGAACCCCTTCCAGACAAAGCAGGGGAGTCGACCCTCCTGTCCAGATCAGGAGGGTAGAAGGGGCTCAGAGGAAGTGGTGCGGGAAAACCTCGGTGTTCCTCTTGAGGGAGACCGGGATGTCGGGGCACTTTGTGGGTCGCATCAAGGGTGCCAAGTACCGTTTCGACCTCCAATACCTAACGTGGGACTTCTCCTGAGACACTGTAGCGGGAAAGGGCTTCATCTTGCGATGACGGGGGAGCCACGTGGATTTTCTCGAGTTGCAGCGGGATTCTCGAGTTACGACGGGGAATTCAGGATGCCTCTTGTGTTGGCCCAGGGAAGTCCAATCTTCCATTCGAGTTGCGAAGGAAAGCTGGGGATTGCTCTCGAGTGACTGCAGGGCCAATAGAACTCATCTAGGCTTGTGTCCAGAAGCCAATGTTCCTCTCCAGGGGCGAAAGGGATCTCGGGGTTGCATTCCAGACGCACCCGGGGAGACAGGCATCCATCTCGAGTGGGAGCAAAGAACCCCGCTCTGCTCTTGAGTCGCGACGGGTATCTCTTGGAGCTCACTGGGTGGACTAAAGGGAGTCAAGCCTCCTGAGGCGTTTGGAGAGAGGTGGAGAGACTGGTCTCTAGGCCATACAGGAGACGAAGGCCCTCAAGTCGCGATGACGGGGGAGGCTCGGGGTTGTTCTCGAGCGGCGGCCCCAGTGTGCGGTTTCTCGCGAGGTACGACGGCGAGGTCAGTGAGCCTCTCGTGGGGCGGCAAGGAAGTCGGGTCTCCATGCGAATGGCGAGGGGGAGCGCGTCTTTACTCTCAAGTCATAGTAGGGGAATCTGGCCTCGAGACGTGTTGAAGAAGGTCTCTCGAGGTCTTTCTCGGGTTGAGGCAGGACACCCTGGGGTCCCTCGACTTGTGCAGGTGACCTCAGGGGGCTTCTCATGGTGGCTCTGAGAAGTCAGGGAAACTGGAGGTGGGAGGGGCCTCTCGGCACTCCACTGGGTTTGGTGCATTGGAAGAGGGCCTCATCTCCAGTTGAGGCAGGAACCTCAGGGTTCCTCTGACTTCAGACTCCGACCGCAAGGTCCCTGCAGACTTGGGACAGGAGAGTCAGGCCTCGTCTTGGGTTGAGGCATGGAACTCCGCTTGCCTCTCGAGGTGTTCCCGGGGAGACAGGCCACTTGTCGAGCGGTATTTGGAACCTGGGGGTCTTTTCCCGACGATGCACGGGCGAGTCACTGCCCCTTCGTGTTGACTTCATTCACAGGGTGGAGTTCGAAGAGGTGTCCGGGCATCGGGTTCTTATCAAGAGGGGACCGGGAAATCGGGGTCCTTCGGAATGTGGAACCACCCACGAGGCCACGTCTGGAATGTCGTCGTGAGACCGGCCTCATCCTGAGGTGCGACCGGAAGGCCGGGAACCCCTTCCAGACAAAGCAGGGGAGTCGACCCTCCTGTCCAGATCAGGAGGGTAGAAGAGGCTCAGAGGAAGTGTTGCCAGAAAACTTCGGTGTTCCTCTCGAGGGAGACCGGGATGTCGGGGCACTTTGTGGGTCGCATCAAGGGTGACAAGTACCGTTTCGAACTCCAATTCCTAAAGTGGGACTTCTCCTGAGACGCTGTAGCGGCACAGGGCTACATCTTGCGATGACGGGGGAACCACGTGGTTTTTCTCGAGGTGTAGCAGGATTCTCGAATTACGACGGGGAATTCAGGATGCTTCTTGTGTAGGCCCAGGGAAGTCCAATCTTCCATTCGAGTTGCGAAGGAAAGCTGGGGATTTCTCTCGAGTGACTGCAGGGCCAATAGACCTCATCTAGGCTTGTGTCCAGAAGCCAGTGTTCCTCTCCAGGGGCGACAGGGATCTCGGGGTTGCATTCCAGACACACCCGGGGAGACAGGCATCCATCTCGAGTGGAAGCAAAGAACCCCGCTCTGCTCTCGAGTCGCGACGGGTATCTCTTGGAGCTCACTGGGTGGACTAAAGGGAGTCAAGCCTCCTGAGGCTTTTGGAGAGAGGTCGCGAGATTGGTCTCTAGGCCATGCAGGAGACGAAGGCCCTCATCTCGCGATGACGGGGGAGTCTTGGGGTTGTTCTCGAGCGGCGGCCCCAGTGTGCGCTTTCTCACGAGGTACGACGGCGAGGTCAGTGAGCCTCTCGTGGGGCGCCAGGGAAGTCGGGTCTCCATGCGAGTGGCGAGGGCGAGCGCGTCATTGCTCTCGAGCCATGGTAGGGTGCCGGGGACCAGCCCCGGCTGATCCAGGGTATTCGAAGGAGAGACGGCGTAGGCGAAGATCAGGAAACCACTGCTTAATTAAATGTTAATTAAGGATATAAAGAGTAATAGAATGAGGATAGCTCAGTGAGGAAATTCAGTGGCGAAAAGAGGCTGAATAATTCAGCCAGAAGGTAAGAGAAAGAACGACATGGTGAGACCAAGTTTCGGTGAACAAGGCCCGCACTTTATTTTTCAAAGTAGTTTTTATACCTTAAGTTATGCATAGAGGATAATGGGGGAAGGGGTAGAGTCTTGCAGCAAACCAGGCTTTCTTCCTGCAAACTTATCATATGCAAAAGCTTAGGTGATTTGCATCATCTTCTGGCCCGGAGGCCTGTTAACATTTTAAGACCTTTTCTTCAGAAAACTTATTTTTCTCTAAAGGTGGTTGGTCAGGAGCCACCCTCCAAAAAGCATTAGATAAAGTTGCATTCCTACAGAGCAAAGGTGTGGTGGGCTATAACAAGAAAAAGAATTAACTCAAGGGTCCCAGGTTACAAACATTAAAGCTACTACTTACACCAATTATATTAATCAATACACTGCCAGGGACACAGCAGGTAAGGGATATGGAAACTTAGCAGCAAACAATGGCCCAACAGGTGAAAAACCATTCACCAATACAATTTCTAATCAATCTTGTAACTACTCAAAAGAATTTGTGTTTAGACAGTTTAGAACATCTCCTGCCTCTCACAGTTGGGAGGCTCTGAACAATCACATGTGGCCGGAAAAACCTATTCAGGCAGGCTAGAGGATTTCCAAAGGAGTTTGTAGGTTAAACACTGTCACACCCAGGAATTATTAACTGGGACTGTAAGCTAACTCTTTTTTCAGAGAGAGGTAGTGGGGCAGAGCCCCCGTAAAGTCAGAGGTTTAGGTGCAAGCACAAGCAGAAAGTAGGCAGACTCTGGTTTTGGGGGTATATGCTCGAGAATTTCCAGGGGGACTCCTGAAGCTCGATCCCGCCTTTGCGTATGCCGAGCCTCCTTCCTCATGACCTTTGTCATGGGCGGAGTTCCTCACTGGCTCCCAGCAGTGATAGAATTCCAGTGGAGCTATTCCAGATCCTGAAAGATGATGCTGTGGAAAGTGCTGCACTCAATATGCAATATGCAATATGCACTCAATATGCAATATGCCGGCTCACGGCAGTAGGGGAATCTGGCCTCGAGACGTGTTGAAGAAGGTCTCTCGAGGTCTTTCTCGGGTTGAGGCAGGACACCCTGGGGTCCCTCGACTTGTGCAGGTGACCTCAGGGGGCTTCTCATGGTGGCTCTGAGAAGTCAGGGAAACTGGAGGTGGGAGGGGCCTCTCGGCACTCCACTGGGTTTGGTGCATTGGAAGAGGGCCTCATCTCCAGTTGAGGCAGGAACCTCAGGGTTCCTCTGACTTCAGACTCCGGCCGCAAGGTCCCTGCAGACTTGGGACAGGAGAGTCAGGCCTCGTCTTGGGTTGAGGCATGGAACTCCGCTTGCCTCTCGAGGTGTTCCCGGGGAGACAGGCCACTTGTCGAGCGGTATTTGGAACCTGGGGGTCTTTTCCCGACGATGCACGGGCGAGTCACTGCCCCTTCGTGTTGACTTCATTCACAGGGTGGAGTTCTAAGAGGTGTCCGGGCATCGGGTTCTTATCAAGAGGGGACCGGGAAATCGGGGTCCTTCGGAATGTGGAACCACCCACGAGGCCACGTCTGGAATGTCGTCGTGAGACCGGCCTCATCCTGAGGTGCGACCGGAAGGCCGGGAACCCCTTCCAGACAAAGCAGGGGAGTCGACCCTCCTGTCCAGATCAGGAGGGTAGAAGGGGCTCAGAGGAAGTGGTGCGGGAAAACCTCGGTGTTCCTCTTGAGGGAGACCGGGATGTCGGGGCACTTTGTGGGTCGCATCAAGGGTGCCAAGTACCGTTTCGACCTCCAATACCTAACGTGGGACTTCTCCTGAGACACTGTAGCGGGAAAGGGCTTCATCTTGCGATGACGGGGGAGCCACGTGGATTTTCTCGAGTTGCAGCGGGATTCTCGAGTTACGACGGGGAATTCAGGATGCCTCTTGTGTTGGCCCAGGGAAGTCCAATCTTCCATTCGAGTTGCGAAGGAAAGCTGGGGATTGCTCTCGAGTGACTGCAGGGCCAATAGAACTCATCTAGGCTTGTGTCCAGAAGCCAATGTTCCTCTCCAGGGGCGAAAGGGATCTCGGGGTTGCATTCCAGACGCACCCGGGGAGACAGGCATCCATCTCGAGTGGGAGCAAAGAACCCCGCTCTGCTCTTGAGTCGCGACGGGTATCTCTTGGAGCTCACTGGGTGGACTAAAGGGAGTCAAGCCTCCTGAGGCGTTTGGAGAGAGGTCGAGAGACTGGTCTCTAGGCCATACAAGAGACGAAGGCCCTCAAGTCGCGATGACGGGGGAGGCTCGGGGTTGTTCTCGAGCGGCGGCCCCAGTGTGCGGTTTCTCGCGAGGTACGACGGCGAGGTCAGTGAGCCTCTCGTGGGGCGGCAAGGAAGTCGGGTCTCCATGCGAATGGCGAGGGGAGCGCGTCTTTACCCTCAAGTCATAGTAGGGGAATCTGGCCTCGAGACGTGTTGAAGAAGGTCTCTCGAGGTCTTTCTCGGGTTGAGGCAGGACACCCTGGGGTCCCTCGACTTGTGCAGGTGACCTCAGGGGGCTTCTCATGGTGGCTCTGAGAAGTCAGGGAAACTGGAGGTGGGAGGGGCCTCTCGGCACTCCACTGGGTTTGGTGCATTGGAAGAGGGCCTCATCTCCAGTTGAGGCAGGAACCTCAGGGTTCCTCTGACTTCAGACTCCGACCGCAAGGTCCCTGCAGACTTGGGACAGGAGAGTCAGGCCTCGTCTTGGGTTGAGGCATGGAACTCCGCTTGCCTCTCGAGGTGTTCCCGGGGAGACAGGCCACTTGTCGAGCGGTATTTGGAACCTGGGGGTCTTTTCCCGACGATGCACGGGCGAGTCACTGCCCCTTCGTGTTGACTTCATTCACAGGGTGGAGTTCGAAGAGGTGTCCGGGCATCGGGTTCTTATCAAGAGGGGACCGGGAAATCGGGGTCCTTCGGAATGTGGAACCACCCACGAGGCCACGTCTGGAATGTCGTCGTGAGACCGGCCTCATCCTGAGGTGCGACCGGAAGGCCGGGAACCCCTTCCAGACAAAGCAGGGGAGTCGACCCTCCTGTCCAGATCAGGAGGGTAGAAGAGGCTCAGAGGAAGTGTTGCCAGAAAACTTCGGTGTTCCTCTCGAGGGAGACCGGGATGTCGGGGCACTTTGTGGGTCGCATCAAGGGTGACAAGTACCGTTTCGAACTCCAATTCCTAAAGTGGGACTTCTCCTGAGACGCTGTAGCGGCACAGGGCTACATCTTGCGATGACGGGGGAACCACGTGGTTTTTCTCGAGGTGTAGCAGGATTCTCGAATTACGACGGGGAATTCAGGATGCTTCTTGTGTAGGCCCAGGGAAGTCCAATCTTCCATTCGAGTTGCGAAGGAAAGCTGGGGATTTCTCTCGAGTGACTGCAGGGCCAATAGACCTCATCTAGGCTTGTGTCCAGAAGCCAGTGTTCCTCTCCAGGGGCGACAGGGATCTCGGGGTTGCATTCCAGACACACCCGGGGAGACAGGCATCCATCTCGAGTGGAAGCAAAGAACCCCGCTCTGCTCTCGAGTCGCGACGGGTATCTCTTGGAGCTCACTGGGTGGACTAAAGGGAGTCAAGCCTCCTGAGGCTTTTGGAGAGAGGTCGCGAGATTGGTCTCTAGGCCATGCAGGAGACGAAGGCCCTCATCTCGCGATGACGGGGGAGTCTTGGGGTTGTTCTCGAGCGGCGGCCCCAGTGTGCGCTTTCTCACGAGGTACGACGGCGAGGTCAGTGAGCCTCTCGTGGGGCGCCAGGGAAGTCGGGTCTCCATGCGAGTGGCGAGGGCGAGCGCGTCATTGCTCTCGAGCCATGGTAGGGTGCCGGGGACCAGCCCCGGCTGATCCAGGGTATTCGAAGGAGAGACGGCGTAGGCGAAGATCAGGAAACCACTGCTTAATTAAATGTTAATTAAGGATATAAAGAGTAATAGAATGAGGATAGCTCAGTGAGGAAATTCAGTGGCGAAAAGAGGCTGAATAATTCAGCCAGAAGGTAAGAGAAAGAACGACATGGTGAGACCAAGTTTCGGTGAACAAGGCCCGCACTTTATTTTTCAAAGTAGTTTTTATACCTTAAGTTATGCATAGAGGATAATGGGGGAAGGGGTAGAGTCTTGCAGCAAACCAGGCTTTCTTCCTGCAAACTTATCATATGCAAAAGCTTAGGTGATTTGCATCATCTTCTGGCCCGGAGGCCTGTTAACATTTTAAGACCTTTTCTTCAGAAAACTTATTTTTCTCTAAAGGTGGTTGGTCAGGAGCCACCCTCCAAAAAAGCATTAGATAAAGTTGCATTCCTACAGAGCAAAGGTGTGGTGGGCTATAACAAGAAAAAGAATTAACTCAAGGGTCCCAGGTTACAAACATTAAAGCTACTACTTACACCAATTATATTAATCAATACACTGCCAGGGACACAGCAGGTAAGGGATATGGAAACTTAGCAGCAAACAATGGCCCAACAGGTGAAAAACCATTCACCAATACAATTTCTAATCAATCTTGTAACTACTCAAAAGAATTTGTGTTTAGACAGTTTAGAACATCTCCTGCCTCTCACAGTTGGGAGGCTCTGAACAATCACATGTGGCCGGAAAAACCTATTCAGGCAGGCTAGAGGATTTCCAAAGGAGTTTGTAGGTTAAACACTGTCACACCCAGGAATTATTAACTGGGACTGTAAGCTAACTCTTTTTCAGAGAGAGGTAGTGGGGCAGAGCCCCCGTAAAGTCAGAGGTTTAGGTGCAAGCACAAGCAGAAAGTAGGCAGACTCTGGTTTTGGGGGTATATGCTCGAGAATTTCCAGGGGGACTCCTGAAGCTCGATCCCGCCTTTGCGTATGCCGAGCCTCCTTCCTCATGACCTTTGTCATGGGCGGAGTTCCTCACTGGCTCCCAGCAGTGATAGAATTCCAGTGGAGCTATTCCAGATCCTGAATGATGATGCTGTGGAAAGTGCTGCACTCAATATGCAATATGCAATATGCACTCAATATGCAATATGCCGGCTCACGGCAGTAGGGGAATCTGGCCTCGAGACGTGTTGAAGAAGGTCTCTCGAGGTCTTTCTCGGGTTGAGGCAGGACACCCTGGGGTCCCTCGACTTGTGCAGGTGACCTCAGGGGGCTTCTCATGGTGGCTCTGAGAAGTCAGGGAAACTGGAGGTGGGAGGGGCCTCTCGGCACTCCACTGGGTTTGGTGCATTGGAAGAGGGCCTCATCTCCAGTTGAGGCAGGAACCTCAGGGTTCCTCGGACTTCAGACTCCGGCCGCAAGGTCCCTGCAGACTTGGGACAGGAGAGTCAGGCCTCGTCTTGGGTTGAGGCATGGAACTCCGCTTGCCTCTCGAGGTGTTCCCGGGGAGACAGGCCACTTGTCGAGCGGTATTTGGAACCTGGGGGTCTTTTCCCGACGATGCACGGGCGAGTCACTGCCCCTTCGTGTTGACTTCATTCACAGGGTGGAGTTCGAAGAGGTGTCCGGGCATCGGGTTCTTATCAAGAGGGGACCGGGAAATCGGGGTCCTTCGGAATGTGGAACCACCCACGAGGCCACGTCTGGAATGTCGTCGTGAGACCGGCCTCATCCTGAGGTGCGACCGGAAGGCCGGGAACCCCTTCCAGACAAAGCAGGGGAGTCGACCCTCCTGTCCAGATCAGGAGGGTAGAAGGGGCTCAGAGGAAGTGGTGCGGGAAAACCTCGGTGTTCCTCTTGAGGGAGACCGGGATGTCGGGGCACTTTGTGGGTCGCATCAAGGGTGCCAAGTACCGTTTCGACCTCCAATACCTAACGTGGGACTTCTCCTGAGACACTGTAGCGGGAAAGGGCTTCATCTTGCGATGACGGGGGAGCCACGTGGATTTTCTCGAGTTGCAGCGGGATTCTCGAGTTACGACGGGGAATTCAGGATGCCTCTTGTGTTGGCCCAGGGAAGTCCAATCTTCCATTCGAGTTGCGAAGGAAAGCTGGGGATTGCTCTCGAGTGACTGCAGGGCCAATAGAACTCATCTAGGCTTGTGTCCAGAAGCCAATGTTCCTCTCCAGGGGCGAAAGGGATCTCGGGGTTGCATTCCAGACGCACCCGGGGAGACAGGCATCCATCTCGAGTGGGAGCAAAGAACCCCGCTCTGCTCTTGAGTCGCGACGGGTATCTCTTGGAGCTCACTGGGTGGACTAAAGGGAGTCAAGCCTCCTGAGGCGTTTGGAGAGAGGTGGAGAGACTGGTCTCTAGGCCATACAGGAGACGAAGGCCCTCAAGTCGCGATGACGGGGGAGGCTCGGGGTTGTTCTCGAGCGGCGGTCCCAGTGTGCGGTTTCTCGCGAGGTACGACGGCGAGGTCAGTGAGCCTCTCGTGGGGCGGCAAGGAAGTCGGGTCTCCATGCGAATGGCGAGGGGAGCGCGTCTTTACCCTCAAGTCATAGTAGGGGAATCTGGCCTCGAGACGTGTTGAAGAAGGTCTCTCGAGGTCTTTCTCGGGTTGAGGCAGGACACCCTGGGGTCCCTCGACTTGTGCAGGTGACCTCAGGGGGCTTCTCATGGTGGCTCTGAGAAGTCAGGGAAACTGGAGGTGGGAGGGGCCTCTCGGCACTCCACTGGGTTTGGTGCATTGGAAGAGGGCCTCATCTCCAGTTGAGGCAGGAACCTCAGGGTTCCTCTGACTTCAGACTCCGACCGCAAGGTCCCTGCAGACTTGGGACAGGAGAGTCAGGCCTCGTCTTGGGTTGAGGCATGGAACTCCGCTTGCCTCTCGAGGTGTTCCCGGGGAGACAGGCCACTTGTCGAGCGGTATTTGGAACCTGGGGCTCTTTTCCCGACGATGCACGGGCGAGTCACTGCCCCTTCGTGTTGACTTCATTCACAGGGTGGAGTTCGAAGAGGTGTCCCGGCATCGGGTTCTTATCAAGAGGGGACCGGGAAATCGGGGTCCTTCGGAATGTGGAACCACCCACGAGGCCACGTCTGGAATGTCGTCGTGAGACCGGCCTCATCCTGAGGTGCGACCGGAAGGCCGGGAACCCCTTCCAGACAAAGCAGGGGAGTCGACCCTCCTGTCCAGATCAGGAGGGTAGAAGAGGCTCAGAGGAAGTGTTGCCAGAAAACTTCGGTGTTCCTCTCGAGGGAGACCGGGATGTCGGGGCACTTTGTGGGTCGCATCAAGGGTGACAAGTACCGTTTCGAACTCCAATTCCTAAAGTGGGACTTCTCCTGAGACGCTGTAGCGGCACAGGGCTACATCTTGCGATGACGGGGGAACCACGTGGTTTTTCTCGAGGTGTAGCAGGATTCTCGAATTACGACGGGGAATTCAGGATGCTTCTTGTGTAGGCCCAGGAAGTCCAATCTTCCATTCGAGTTGCGAAGGAAAGCTGGGGATTTCTCTCGAGTGACTGCAGGGCCAATAGACCTCATCTAGGCTTGTGTCCAGAAGCCAGTGTTCCTCTCCAGGGGCGACAGGGATCTCGGGGTTGCATTCCAGACACACCCGGGGAGACAGGCATCCATCTCGAGTGGAAGCAAAGAACCCCGCTCTGCTCTCGAGTCGCGACGGGTATCTCTTGGAGCTCACTGGGTGGACTAAAGGGAGTCAAGCCTCCTGAGGCTTTTGGAGAGAGGTCGCGAGATTGGTCTCTAGGCCATGCAGGAGACGAAGGCCCTCATCTCGCGATGACGGGGGAGTCTTGGGGTTGTTCTCGAGCGGCGGCCCCAGTGTGCGCTTTCTCACGAGGTACGACGGCGAGGTCAGTGAGCCTCTCGTGGGGCGCCAGGGAAGTCGGGTCTCCATGCGAGTGGCGAGGGCGAGCGCGTCATTGCTCTCGAGCCATGGTAGGGTGCCGGGGACCAGCCCCGGCTGATCCAGGGTATTCGAAGGAGAGACGGCGTAGGCGAAGATCAGGAAACCACTGCTTAATTAAATGTTAATTAAGGATATAAAGAGTAATAGAATGAGGATAGCTCAGTGAGGAAATTCAGTGGCGAAAGAGGCTGAATAATTCAGCCAGAAGGTAAGAGAAAGAACGACATGGTGAGACCAAGTTTCGGTGAACAAGGCCCGCACTTTATTTTTCAAAGTAGTTTTTATACCTTAAGTTATGCATAGAGGATAATGGGGGAAGGGGTAGAGTCTTGCAGCAAACCAGGCTTTCTTCCTGCAAACTTATCATATGCAAAAGCTTAGGTGATTTGCATCATCTTCTGGCCCGGAGGCCTGTTAACATTTTAAGACCTTTTCTTCAGAAAACTTATTTTTCTCTAAAGGTGGTTGGTCAGGAGCCACCCTCCAAAAAAGCATTAGATAAAGTTGCATTCCTACAGAGCAAAGGTGTGGTGGGCTATAACAAGAAAAAGAATTAACTCAAGGGTCCCAGGTTACAAACATTAAAGCTACTACTTACACCAATTATATTAATCAATACACTGCCAGGGACACAGCAGGTAAGGGATATGGAAACTTAGCAGCAAACAATGGCCCAACAGGTGAAAAACCATTCACCAATACAATTTCTAATCAATCTTGTAACTACTCAAAAGAATTTGTGTTTAGACAGTTTAGAACATCTCCTGCCTCTCACAGTTGGGAGGCTCTGAACAATCACATGTGGCCGGAAAAACCTATTCAGGCAGGCTAGAGGATTTCCAAAGGAGTTTGTAGGTTAAACACTGTCACACCCAGGAATTATTAACTGGGACTGTAAGCTAACTCTTTTTTCAGAGAGAGGTAGTGGGGCAGAGCCCCCCGTAAAGTCAGAGGTTTAGGTGCAAGCACAAGCAGAAAGTAGGCAGACTCTGGTTTTGGGGGTATATGCTCGAGAATTTCCAGGGGGACTCCTGAAGCTCGATCCCGCCTTTGCGTATGCCGAGCCTCCTTCCTCATGACCTTTGTCATGGGCGGAGTTCCTCACTGGCTCCCAGCAGTGATAGAATTCCAGTGGAGCTATTCCAGATCCTGAAAGATGATGCTGTGGAAAGTGCTGCACTCAATATGCAATATGCAATATGCACTCAATATGCAATATGCCGGCTCACGGCAGTAGGGGAATCTGGCCTCGAGACGTGTTGAAGAAGGTCTCTCGAGGTCTTTCTCGGGTTGAGGCAGGACACCCTGGGGTCCCTCGACTTGTGCAGGTGACCTCAGGGGGCTTCTCATGGTGGCTCTGAGAAGTCAGGGAAACTGGAGGTGGGAGGGGCCTCTCGGCACTCCACTGGGTTTGGTGCATTGGAAGAGGGCCTCATCTCCAGTTGAGGCAGGAACCTCAGGGTTCCTCTGACTTCAGACTCCGGCCGCAAGGTCCCTGCAGACTTGGGACAGGAGAGTCAGGCCTCGTCTTGGGTTGAGGCATGGAACTCCGCTTGCCTCTCGAGGTGTTCCCGGGGAGACAGGCCACTTGTCGAGCGGTATTTGGAACCTGGGGTCTTTTCCCGACGATGCACGGGCGAGTCACTGCCCCTTCGTGTTGACTTCATTCACAGGGTGGAGTTCGAAGAGGTGTCCGGGCATCGGGTTCTTATCAAGAGGGGACCGGGAAATCGGGGTCCTTCGGAATGTGGAACCACCCACGAGGCCACGTCTGGAATGTCGTCGTGAGACCGGCCTCATCCTGAGGTGCGACCGGAAGGCCGGGAACCCCTTCCAGACAAAGCAGGGGAGTCGACCCTCCTGTCCAGATCAGGAGGGTAGAAGGGGCTCAGAGGAAGTGGTGCGGGAAAACCTCGGTGTTCCTCTTGAGGGAGACCGGGATGTCGGGGCACTTTGTGGGTCGCATCAAGGGTGCCAAGTACCGTTTCGACCTCCAATACCTAACGTGGGACTTCTCCTGAGACACTGTAGCGGGAAAGGGCTTCATCTTGCGATGACGGGGGAGCCACGTGGATTTTCTCGAGTTGCAGCGGGATTCTCGAGTTACGACGGGGAATTCAGGATGCCTCTTGTGTTGGCCCAGGGAAGTCCAATCTTCCATTCGAGTTGCGAAGGAAAGCTGGGGATTGCTCTCGAGTGACTGCAGGGCCAATAGAACTCATCTAGGCTTGTGTCCAGAAGCCAATGTTCCTCTCCAGGGGCGAAAGGGATCTCGGGGTTGCATTCCAGACGCACCCGGGGAGACAGGCATCCATCTCGAGTGGGAGCAAAGAACCCCGCTCTGCTCTTGAGTCGCGACGGGTATCTCTTGGAGCTCACTGGGTGGACTAAAGGGAGTCAAGCCTCCTGAGGCGTTTGGAGAGAGGTGGAGAGACTGGTCTCTAGGCCATACAGGAGACGAAGGCCCTCAAGTCGCGATGACGGGGGAGGCTCGGGGTTGTTCTCGAGCGGCGGCCCCAGTGTGCGGTTTCTCGCGAGGTACGACGGCGAGGTCAGTGAGCCTCTCGTGGGGCGGCAAGGAAGTCGGGTCTCCATGCGAATGGCGAGGGGGAGCGCGTCTTTACTCTCAAGTCATAGTAGGGGAATCTGGCCTCGAGACGTGTTGAAGAAGGTCTCTCGAGGTCTTTCTCGGGTTGAGGCAGGACACCCTGGGGTCCCTCGACTTGTGCAGGTGACCTCAGGGGGCTTCTCATGGTGGCTCTGAGAAGTCAGGGAAACTGGAGGTGGGAGGGGCCTCTCGGCACTCCACTGGGTTTGGTGCATTGGAAGAGGGCCTCATCTCCAGTTGAGGCAGGAACCTCAGGGTTCCTCTGACTTCAGACTCCGACCGCAAGGTCCCTGCAGACTTGGGACAGGAGAGTCAGGCCTCGTCTTGGGTTGAGGCATGGAACTCCGCTTGCCTCTCGAGGTGTTCCCGGGGAGACAGGCCACTTGTCGAGCGGTATTTGGAACCTGGGGGTCTTTTCCCGACGATGCACGGGCGAGTCACTGCCCCTTCGTGTTGACTTCATTCACAGGGTGGAGTTCGAAGAGGTGTCCGGGCATCGGGTTCTTATCAAGAGGGGACCGGGAAATCGGGGTCCTTCGGAATGTGGAACCACCCACGAGGCCACGTCTGGAATGTCGTCGTGAGACCGGCCTCATCCTGAGGTGCGACCGGAAGGCCGGGAACCCCTTCCAGACAAAGCAGGGGAGTCGACCCTCCTGTCCAGATCAGGAGGGTAGAAGAGGCTCAGAGGAAGTGTTGCCAGAAAACTTCGGTGTTCCTCTCGAGGGAGACCGGGATGTCGGGGCACTTTGTGGGTCGCATCAAGGGTGACAAGTACCGTTTCGAACTCCAATTCCTAAAGTGGGACTTCTCCTGAGACGCTGTAGCGGCACAGGGCTACATCTTGCGATGACGGGGGAACCACGTGGTTTTTCTCGAGGTGTAGCAGGATTCTCGAATTACGACGGGGAATTCAGGATGCTTCTTGTGTAGGCCCAGGGAAGTCCAATCTTCCATTCGAGTTGCGAAGGAAAGCTGGGGATTTCTCTCGAGTGACTGCAGGGCCAATAGACCTCATCTAGGCTTGTGTCCAGAAGCCAGTGTTCCTCTCCAGGGGCGACAGGGATCTCGGGGTTGCATTCCAGACACACCCGGGGAGACAGGCATCCATCTCGAGTGGAAGCAAAGAACCCCGCTCTGCTCTCGAGTCGCGACGGGTATCTCTTGGAGCTCACTGGGTGGACTAAAGGGAGTCAAGCCTCCTGAGGCTTTTGGAGAGAGGTCGCGAGATTGGTCTCTAGGCCATGCAGGAGACGAAGGCCCTCATCTCGCGATGACGGGGGAGTCTTGGGGTTGTTCTCGAGCGGCGGCCCCAGTGTGCGCTTTCTCACGAGGTACGACGGCGAGGTCAGTGAACCTCTCGTGGGGCGCCAGGGAAGTCGGGTCTCCATGCGAGTGGCGAGGGCGAGCGCGTCATTGCTCTCGAGCCATGGTAGGGTGCCGGGGACCAGCCCCGGCTGATCCAGGGTATTCGAAGGGAGACGGCGTAGGCGAAGATCAGGAAACCACTGCTTAATTAAATGTTAATTAAGGATATAAAGAGTAATAGAATGAGGATAGCTCAGTGAGGAAATTCAGTGGCGAAAAGAGGCTGAATAATTCAGCCAGAAGGTAAGAGAGAGAACGACATGGTGAGACCAAGTTTCGGTGAACAAGGCCCGCACTTTATTTTTCAAAGTAGTTTTTATACCTTAAGTTATGCATAGAGGATAATGGGGGAAGGGGTAGAGTCTTGCAGCAAACCAGGCTTTCTTCCTGCAAACTTATCATATGCAAAAGCTTAGGTGATTTGCATCATCTTCTGGCCCGGAGGCCTGTTAACATTTTAAGACCTTTTCTTCAGAAAACTTATTTTTCTCTAAAGGTGGTTGGTCAGGAGCCACCCTCCAAAAAAGCATTAGATAAAGTTGCATTCCTACAGAGCAAAGGTGTGGTGGGCTATAACAAGAAAAAGAATTAACTCAAGGGTCCCAGGTTACAAACATTAAAGCTACTACTTACACCAATTATATTAATCAATACACTGCCAGGGACACAGCAGGTAAGGGATATGGAAACTTAGCAGCAAACAATGGCCCAACAGGTGAAAAACCATTCACCAATACAATTTCTAATCAATCTTGTAACTACTCAAAAGAATTTGTGTTTAGACAGTTTAGAACATCTCCTGCCTCTCACAGTTGGGAGGCTCTGAACAATCACATGTGGCCGGAAAAACCTATTCAGGCAGGCTAGAGGATTTCCAAAGGAGTTTGTAGGTTAAACACTGTCACACCCAGGAATTATTAACTGGGACTGTAAGCTAACTCTTTTTTCAGAGAGAGGTAGTGGGGCAGAGCCCCCGTAAAGTCAGAGGTTTAGGTGCAAGCACAAGCAGAAAGTAGGCAGACTCTGGTTTTGGGGGTATATGCTCGAGAATTTCCAGGGGGACTCCTGAAGCTCGATCCCGCCTTTGCGTATGCCGAGCCTCCTTCCTCATGACCTTTGTCATGGGCGGAGTTCCTCACTGGCTCCCAGCAGTGATAGAATTCCAGTGGAGCTATTCCAGATCCTGAAAGATGATGCTGTGGAAAGTGCTGCACTCAATATGCAATATGCAATATGCACTCAATATGCAATATGCCGGCTCACGGCAGTAGGGGAATCTGGCCTCGAGACGTGTTGAAGAAGGTCTCTCGAGGTCTTTCTCGGGTTGAGGCAGGACACCCTGGGGTCCCTCGACTTGTGCAGGTGACCTCAGGGGGCTTCTCATGGTGGCTCTGAGAAGTCAGGGAAACTGGAGGTGGGAGGGGCCTCTCGGCACTCCACTGGGTTTGGTGCATTGGAAGAGGGCCTCATCTCCAGTTGAGGCAGGAACCTCAGGGTTCCTCTGACTTCAGACTCCGGCCGCAAGGTCCCTGCAGACTTGGGACAGGAGAGTCAGGCCTCGTCTTGGGTTGAGGCATGGAACTCCGCTTGCCTCTCGAGGTGTTCCCGGGGAGACAGGCCACTTGTCGAGCGGTATTTGGAACCTGGGGGTCTTTTCCCGACGATGCACGGGCGAGTCACTGCCCCTTCGTGTTGACTTCATTCACAGGGTGGAGTTCGAAGAGGTGTCCGGGCATCGGGTTCTTATCAAGAGGGGACCGGGAAATCGGGGTCCTTCGGAATGTGGAACCACCCACGAGGCCACGTCTGGAATGTCGTCGTGAGACCGGCCTCATCCTGAGGTGCGACCGGAAGGCCGGGAACCCCTTCCAGACAAAGCAGGGGAGTCGACCCTCCTGTCCAGATCAGGAGGGTAGAAGGGGCTCAGAGGAAGTGGTGCGGGAAAACCTCGGTGTTCCTCTTGAGGGAGACCGGGATGTCGGGGCACTTTGTGGGTCGCATCAAGGGTGCCAAGTACCGTTTCGACCTCCAATACCTAACGTGGGACTTCTCCTGAGACACTGTAGCGGGAAAGGGCTTCATCTTGCGATGACGGGGGAGCCACGTGGATTTTCTCGAGTTGCAGCGGGATTCTCGAGTTACGACGGGGAATTCAGGATGCCTCTTGTGTTGGCCCAGGGAAGTCCAATCTTCCATTCGAGTTGCGAAGGAAAGCTGGGGATTGCTCTCGAGTGACTGCAGGGCCAATAGAACTCATCTAGGCTTGTGTCCAGAAGCCAATGTTCCTCTCCAGGGGCGAAAGGGATCTCGGGGTTGCATTCCAGACGCACCCGGGGAGACAGGCATCCATCTCGAGTGGGAGCAAAGAACCCCGCTCTGCTCTTGAGTCGCGACGGGTATCTCTTGGAGCTCACTGGGTGGACTAAAGGGAGTCAAGCCTCCTGAGGCGTTTGGAGAGAGGTGGAGAGACTGGTCTCTAGGCCATACAGGAGACGAAGGCCCTCAAGTCGCGATGACGGGGGAGGCTCGGGGTTGTTCTCGAGCGGCGGCCCCAGTGTGCGGTTTCTCGCGAGGTACGACGGCGAGGTCAGTGAGCCTCTCGTGGGGCGGCAAGGAAGTCGGGTCTCCATGCGAATGGCGAGGGGAGCGCGTCTTTACTCTCAAGTCATAGTAGGGGAATCTGGCCTCGAGACGTGTTGAAGAAGGTCTCTCGAGGTCTTTCTCGGGTTGAGGCAGGACACCCTGGGGTCCCTCGACTTGTGCAGGTGACCTCAGGGGGCTTCTCATGGTGGCTCTGAGAAGTCAGGGAAACTGGAGGTGGGAGGGGCCTCTCGGCACTCCACTGGGTTTGGTGCATTGGAAGAGGGCCTCATCTCCAGTTGAGGCAGGAACCTCAGGGTTCCTCTGACTTCAGACTCCGACCGCAAGGTCCCTGCAGACTTGGGACAGGAGAGTCAGGCCTCGTCTTGGGTTGAGGCATGGAACTCCGCTTGCCTCTCGAGGTGTTCCCGGGGAGACAGGCCACTTGTCGAGCGGTATTTGGAACCTGGGGGTCTTTTCCCGACGATGCACGGGCGAGTCACTGCCCCTTCGTGTTGACTTCATTCACAGGGTGGAGTTCGAAGAGGTGTCCGGGCATCGGGTTCTTATCAAGAGGGGACCGGGAAATCGGGGTCCTTCGGAATGTGGAACCACCCACGAGGCCACGTCTGGAATGTCGTCGTGAGACCGGCCTCATCCTGAGGTGCGACCGGAAGGCCGGGAACCCCTTCCAGACAAAGCAGGGGAGTCGACCCTCCTGTCCAGATCAGGAGGGTAGAAGAGGCTCAGAGGAAGTGTTGCCAGAAAACTTCGGTGTTCCTCTCGAGGGAGACCGGGATGTCGGGGCACTTTGTGGGTCGCATCAAGGGTGACAAGTACCGTTTCGAACTCCAATTCCTAAAGTGGGACTTCTCCTGAGACGCTGTAGCGGCACAGGGCTACATCTTGCGATGACGGGGGAACCACGTGGTTTTTCTCGAGGTGTAGCAGGATTCTCGAATTACGACGGGGAATTCAGGATGCTTCTTGTGTAGGCCCAGGGAAGTCCAATCTTCCATTCGAGTTGCGAAGGAAAGCTGGGGATTTCTCTCGAGTGACTGCAGGGCCAATAGACCTCATCTAGGCTTGTGTCCAGAAGCCAGTGTTCCTCTCCAGGGGCGACAGGGATCTCGGGGTTGCATTCCAGACACACCCGGGGAGACAGGCATCCATCTCGAGTGGAAGCAAAGAACCCCGCTCTGCTCTCGAGTCGCGACGGGTATCTCTTGGAGCTCACTGGGTGGACTAAAGGGAGTCAAGCCTCCTGAGGCTTTTGGAGAGAGGTCGCGAGATTGGTCTCTAGGCCATGCAGGAGACGAAGGCCCTCATCTCGCGATGACGGGGGAGTCTTGGGGTTGTTCTCGAGCGGCGGCCCCAGTGTGCGCTTTCTCACGAGGTACGACGGCGAGGTCAGTGAGCCTCTCGTGGGGCGCCAGGGAAGTCGGGTCTCCATGCGAGTGGCGAGGGCGAGCGCGTCATTGCTCTCGAGCCATGGTAGGGGACCAGCCCCGGCTGATCCAGGGTATTCGAAGGAGAGACGGCGTAGGCGAAGATCAGGAAACCACTGCTTAATTAAATGTTAATTAAGGATATAAAGAGTAATAGAATGAGGATAGCTCAGTGAGGAAATTCAGTGGCGAAAAGAGGCTGAATAATTCAGCCAGAAGGTAAGAGAAAGAACGACATGGTGAGACCAAGTTTCGGTGAACAAGGCCCGCACTTTATTTTTCAAAGTAGTTTTTATACCTTAAGTTATGCATAGAGGATAATGGGGGAAGGGGTAGAGTCTTGCAGCAAACCAGGCTTTCTTCCTGCAAACTTATCATATGCAAAAGCTTAGGTGATTTGCATCATCTTCTGGCCCGGAGGCCTGTTAACATTTTAAGACCTTTTCTTCAGAAAACTTATTTTTCTCTAAAGGTGGTTGGTCAGGAGCCACCCTCCAAAAAAGCATTAGATAAAGTTGCATTCCTACAGAGCAAAGGTGTGGTGGGCTATAACAAGAAAAAGAATTAACTCAAGGGTCCCAGGTTACAAACATTAAAGCTACTACTTACACCAATTATATTAATCAATACACTGCCAGGGACACAGCAGGTAAGGGATATGGAAACTTAGCAGCAAACAATGGCCCAACAGGTGAAAAACCATTCACCAATACAATTTCTAATCAATCTTGTAACTACTCAAAAGAATTTGTGTTTAGACAGTTTAGAACATCTCCTGCCTCTCACAGTTGGGAGGCTCTGAACAATCACATGTGGCCGGAAAAACCTATTCAGGCAGGCTAGAGGATTTCCAAAGGAGTTTGTAGGTTAAACACTGTCACACCCAGGAATTATTAACTGGGACTGTAAGCTAACTCTTTTTCAGAGAGAGGTAGTGGGGCAGAGCCCCCGTAAAGTCAGAGGTTTAGGTGCAAGCACAAGCAGAAAGTAGGCAGACTCTGGTTTTGGGGGTATATGCTCGAGAATTTCCAGGGGACTCCTGAAGCTCGATCCCGCCTTTGCGTATGCCGAGCCTCCTTCCTCATGACCTTTGTCATGGGCGGAGTTCCTCACTGGCTCCCAGCAGTGATAGAATTCCAGTGGAGCTATTCCAGATCCTGAAAGATGATGCTGTGGAAAGTGCTGCACTCAATATGCAATATGCAATATGCACTCAATATGCAATATGCCGGCTCACGGCAGTAGGGGAATCTGGCCTCGAGACGTGTTGAAGAAGGTCTCTCGAGGTCTTTCTCGGGTTGAGGCAGGACACCCTGGGGTCCCTCGACTTGTGCAGGTGACCTCAGGGGGCTTCTCATGGTGGCTCTGAGAAGTCAGGGAAACTGGAGGTGGGAGGGGCCTCTCGGCACTCCACTGGGTTTGGTGCATTGGAAGAGGGCCTCATCTCCAGTTGAGGCAGGAACCTCAGGGTTCCTCTGACTTCAGACTCCGGCCGCAAGGTCCCTGCAGACTTGGGACAGGAGAGTCAGGCCTCGTCTTGGGTTGAGGCATGGAACTCCGCTTGCCTCTCGAGGTGTTCCCGGGGAGACAGGCCACTTGTCGAGCGGTATTTGGAACCTGGGGGTCTTTTCCGACGATGCACGGGCGAGTCACTGCCCCTTCGTGTTGACTTCATTCACAGGGTGGAGTTCGAAGAGGTGTCCGGGCATCGGGTTCTTATCAAGAGGGGACCGGGAAATCGGGGTCCTTCGGAATGTGGAACCACCCACGAGGCCACGTCTGGAATGTCGTCGTGAGACCGGCCTCATCCTGAGGTGCGACCGGAAGGCCGGGAACCCCTTCCAGACAAAGCAGGGGAGTCGACCCTCCTGTCCAGATCAGGAGGGTAGAAGGGGCTCAGAGGAAGTGGTGCGGGAAAACCTCGGTGTTCCTCTTGAGGGAGACCGGGATGTCGGGGCACTTTGTGGGTCGCATCAAGGGTGCCAAGTACCGTTTCGACCTCCAATACCTAACGTGGGACTTCTCCTGAGACACTGTAGCGGGAAAGGGCTTCATCTTGCGATGACGGGGGAGCCACGTGGATTTTCTCGAGTTGCAGCGGGATTCTCGAGTTACGACGGGGAATTCAGGATGCCTCTTGTGTTGGCCCAGGGAAGTCCAATCTTCCATTCGAGTTGCGAAGGAAAGCTGGGGATTGCTCTCGAGTGACTGCAGGGCCAATAGAACTCATCTAGGCTTGTGTCCAGAAGCCAATGTTCCTCTCCAGGGGCGAAAGGGATCTCGGGGTTGCATTCCAGACGCACCCGGGGAGACAGGCATCCATCTCGAGTGGGAGCAAAGAACCCCGCTCTGCTCTTGAGTCGCGACGGGTATCTCTTGGAGCTCACTGGGTGGACTAAAGGGAGTCAAGCCTCCTGAGGCGTTTGGAGAGAGGTGGAGAGACTGGTCTCTAGGCCATACAGGAGACGAAGGCCCTCAAGTCGCGATGACGGGGGAGGCTCGGGGTTGTTCTCGAGCGGCGGCCCCAGTGTGCGGTTTCTCGCGAGGTACGACGGCGAGGTCAGTGAGCCTCTCGTGGGGCGGCAAGGAAGTCGGGTCTCCATGCGAATGGCGAGGGGGAGCGCGTCTTTACTCTCAAGTCATAGTAGGGGAATCTGGCCTCGAGACGTGTTGAAGAAGGTCTCTCGAGGTCTTTCTCGGGTTGAGGCAGGACACCCTGGGGTCCCTCGACTTGTGCAGGTGACCTCAGGGGGCTTCTCATGGTGGCTCTGAGAAGTCAGGGAAACTGGAGGTGGGAGGGGCCTCTCGGCACTCCACTGGGTTTGGTGCATTGGAAGAGGGCCTCATCTCCAGTTGAGGCAGGAACCTCAGGGTTCCTCTGACTTCAGACTCCGACCGCAAGGTCCCTGCAGACTTGGGACAGGAGAGTCAGGCCTCGTCTTGGGTTGAGGCATGGAACTCCGCTTGCCTCTCGAGGTGTTCCCGGGGAGACAGGCCACTTGTCGAGCGGTATTTGGAACCTGGGGTCTTTTCCCGACGATGCACGGGCGAGTCACTGCCCCTTCGTGTTGACTTCATTCACAGGGTGGAGTTCGAAGAGGTGTCCGGGCATCGGGTTCTTATCAAGAGGGGACCGGGAAATCGGGGTCCTTCGGAATGTGGAACCACCCACGAGGCCACGTCTGGAATGTCGTCGTGAGACCGGCCTCATCCTGAGGTGCGACCGGAAGGCCGGGAACCCCTTCCAGACAAAGCAGGGGAGTCGACCCTCCTGTCCAGATCAGGAGGGTAGAAGAGGCTCAGAGGAAGTGTTGCCAGAAAACTTCGGTGTTCCTCTCGAGGGAGACCGGGATGTCGGGGCACTTTGTGGGTCGCATCAAGGGTGACAAGTACCGTTTCGAACTCCAATTCCTAAAGTGGGACTTCTCCTGAGACGCTGTAGCGGCACAGGGCTACATCTTGCGATGACGGGGGAACCACGTGGTTTTTCTCGAGGTGTAGCAGGATTCTCGAATTACGACGGGGAATTCAGGATGCTTCTTGTGTAGGCCCAGGGAAGTCCAATCTTCCATTCGAGTTGCGAAGGAAAGCTGGGGATTTCTCTCGAGTGACTGCAGGGCCAATAGACCTCATCTAGGCTTGTGTCCAGAAGCCAGTGTTCCTCTCCAGGGGCGACAGGGATCTCGGGGTTGCATTCCAGACACACCCGGGGAGACAGGCATCCATCTCGAGTGGAAGCAAAGAACCCCGCTCTGCTCTCGAGTCGCGACGGGTATCTCTTGGAGCTCACTGGGTGGACTAAAGGGAGTCAAGCCTCCTGAGGCTTTTGGAGAGAGGTCGCGAGATTGGTCTCTAGGCCATGCAGGAGACGAAGGCCCTCATCTCGCGATGACGGGGGAGTCTTGGGGTTGTTCTCGAGCGGCGGCCCCAGTGTGCGCTTTCTCACGAGGTACGACGGCGAGGTCAGTGAGCCTCTCGTGGGGCGCCAGGGAAGTCGGGTCTCCATGCGAGTGGCGAGGGCGAGCGCGTCATTGCTCTCGAGCCATGGTAGGGTGCCGGGGACCAGCCCCGGCTGATCCAGGGTATTCGAAGGAGAGACGGCGTAGGCGAAGATCAGGAAACCACTGCTTAATTAAATGTTAATTAAGGATATAAAGAGTAATAGAATGAGGATAGCTCAGTGAGGAAATTCAGTGGTGAAAAGAGGCTGAATAATTCAGCCAGAAGGTAAGAGAAAGAACGACATGGTGAGACCAAGTTTCGGTGAACAAGGCCCGCACTTTATTTTTCAAAGTAGTTTTTATACCTTAAGTTATGCATAGAGGATAATGGGGGAAGGGGTAGAGTCTTGCAGCAAACCAGGCTTTCTTCCTGCAAACTTATCATATGCAAAAGCTTAGGTGATTTGCATCATCTTCTGGCCCGGAGGCCTGTTAACATTTTAAGACCTTTTCTTCAGAAAACTTATTTTTCTCTAAAGGTGGTTGGTCAGGAGCCACCCTCCAAAAAAGCATTAGATAAAGTTGCATTCCTACAGAGCAAAGGTGTGGTGGGCTATAACAAGAAAAAGAATTAACTCAAGGGTCCCAGGTTACAAACATTAAAGCTACTCCTTACACCAATTATATTAATCAATACACTGCCAGGGACACAGCAGGTAAGGGATATGGAAACTTAGCAGCAAACAATGGCCCAACAGGTGAAAAACCATTCACCAATACAATTTCTAATCAATCTTGTAACTACTCAAAAGAATTTGTGTTTAGACAGTTTAGAACATCTCCTGCCTCTCACAGTTGGGAGGCTCTGAACAATCACATGTGGCCGGAAAAACCTATTCAGGCAGGCTAGAGGATTTCCAAAGGAGTTTGTAGGTTAAACACTGTCACACCCAGGAATTATTAACTGGGACTGTAAGCTAACTCTTTTCAGAGAGAGGTAGTGGGGCAGAGCCCCCGTAAAGTCAGAGGTTTAGGTGAAAGCACAAGCAGAAAGTAGGCAGACTCTGGTTTTGGGGGTATATGCTCGAGAATTTCCAGGGGGACTCCTGAAGCTCGATCCCGCCTTTGCGTATGCCGAGCCTCCTTCCTCATGACCTTTGTCATGGGCGGAGTTCCTCACTGGCTCCCAGCAGTGATAGAATTCCAGTGGAGCTATTCCAGATCCTGAAAGATGATGCTGTGGAAAGTGCTGCACTCAATATGCAATATGCAATATGCACTCAATATGCAATATGCCGGCTCACGGCAGTAGGGGAATCTGGCCTCGAGACGTGTTGAAGAAGGTCTCTCGAGGTCTTTCTCGGGTTGAGGCAGGACACCCTGGGGTCCCTCGACTTGTGCAGGTGACCTCAGGGGGCTTCTCATGGTGGCTCTGAGAAGTCAGGGAAACTGGAGGTGGGAGGGGCCTCTCGGCACTCCACTGGGTTTGGTGCATTGGAAGAGGGCCTCATCTCCAGTTGAGGCAGGAACCTCAGGGTTCCTCTGACTTCAGACTCCGACCGCAAGGTCCCTGCAGACTTGGGACAGGAGAGTCAGGCCTCGTCTTGGGTTGAGGCATGGAACTCCGCTTGCCTCTCGAGGTGTTCCCGGGGAGACAGGCCACTTGTCGAGCGGTATTTGGAACCTGGGGGTCTTTTCCCGACGATGCACGGGCGAGTCACTGCCCCTTCGTGTTGACTTCATTCACAGGGTGGAGTTCGAAGAGGTGTCCGGGCATCGGGTTCTTATCAAGAGGGGACCGGGAAATCGGGGTCCTTCGGAATGTGGAACCACCCACGAGGCCACGTCTGGAATGTCGTCGTGAGACCGGCCTCATCCTGAGGTGCGACCGGAAGGCCGGGAACCCCTTCCAGACAAAGCAGGGGAGTCGACCCTCCTGTCCAGATCAGGAGGGTAGAAGGGGCTCAGAGGAAGTGGTGCGGGAAAACCTCGGTGTTCCTCTTGAGGGAGACCGGGATGTCGGGGCACTTTGTGGGTCGCATCAAGGGTGCCAAGTACCGTTTCGACCTCCAATACCTAACGTGGGACTTCTCCTGAGACACTGTAGCGGGAAAGGGCTTCATCTTGCGATGACGGGGGAGCCACGTGGATTTTCTCGAGTTGCAGCGGGATTCTCGAGTTACGACGGGGAATTCAGGATGCCTCTTGTGTTGGCCCAGGGAAGTCCAATCTTCCATTCGAGTTGCGAAGGAAAGCTGGGGATTGCTCTCGAGTGACTGCAGGGCCAATAGAACTCATCTAGGCTTGTGTCCAGAAGCCAATGTTCCTCTCCAGGGGCGAAAGGGATCTCGGGGTTGCATTCCAGACGCACCCGGGGAGACAGGCATCCATCTCGAGTGGGAGCAAAGAACCCCGCTCTGCTCTTGAGTCGCGACGGGTATCTCTTGGAGCTCACTGGGTGGACTAAAGGGAGTCAAGCCTCCTGAGGCGTTTGGAGAGAGGTGGAGAGACTGGTCTCTAGGCCATACAGGAGACGAAGGCCCTCAAGTCGCGATGACGGGGGAGGCTCGGGGTTGTTCTCGAGCGGCGGCCCCAGTGTGCGGTTTCTCGCGAGGTACGACGGCGAGGTCAGTGAGCCTCTCGTGGGGCGGCAAGGAAGTCGGGTCTCCATGCGAATGGCGAGGGGGAGCGCGTCTTTACTCTCAAGTCATAGTAGGGGAATCTGGCCTCGAGACGTGTTGAAGAAGGTCTCTCGAGGTCTTTCTCGGGTTGAGGCAGGACACCCTGGGGTCCCTCGACTTGTGCAGGTGACCTCAGGGGGCTTCTCATGGTGGCTCTGAGAAGTCAGGGAACTGGAGGTGGGAGGGGCCTCTCGGCACTCCACTGGGTTTGGTGCATTGGAAGAGGGCCTCATCTCCAGTTGAGGCAGGAACCTCAGGGTTCCTCTGACTTCAGACTCCGACCGCAAGGTCCCTGCAGACTTGGGACAGGAGAGTCAGGCCTCGTCTTGGGTTGAGGCATGGAACTCCGCTTGCCTCTCGAGGTGTTCCCGGGGAGACAGGCCACTTGTCGAGCGGTATTTGGAACCTGGGGGTCTTTTCCGACGATGCACGGGCGAGTCACTGCCCCTTCGTGTTGACTTCATTCACAGGGTGGAGTTCGAAGAGGTGTCCGGGCATCGGGTTCTTATCAAGAGGGGACCGGGAAATCGGGGTCCTACGGAATGTGGAACCACCCACGAGGCCACGTCTGGAATGTCTTCGTGAGACCGGCCTCATCCTGAGGTGCGACCGGAAGGTCGGGAACCCCTTCCAGACAAAGCAGGGGAGTCGACCCTCCTGTCCAGATCAGGAGGGTAGAAGGGCTCAGAGGAAGGGTGCCGGAAAACTCAGTGTTCCTCTCGAGGGAGACCGGGATGTCGGGGAACTTTGTGGGTCGCATCAAGGGTGCCAAGTGCCCTTTCGAACTCCAATTCCTAACGTGGGACTTCTCCTGAGACGCTGTAGCGGGAAAGGGCTTCATCTTGCGATGACGGGGGAACCACGTGGTTTTTCTCGAGTTAGCAGGATTCTCGAATTACGACGGGGAATTCAGGATGCCTCTTGTGTTGGCCCAGGGAAGTCCAATCTTCCATTCGAGTTGCGAAGGAAAGCTGGGGATTGCT
This sequence comes from Bos javanicus, assembly GCF_032452875.1. NCBI lineage: Eukaryota > Metazoa > Chordata > Mammalia > Artiodactyla > Bovidae > Bos > Bos javanicus. The sequence goes on along the minus strand of NW_026894082.1, from coordinate 95,543 downwards.
CTCGAGTGACTGCAGGGCCAATAGACCTCATCTAGGCTTGTGTCCAGAAGCCAGTGTTCCTCTCCAGGGGCGACAGGGATCTCGGGGTTGCATTCCAGACACACCCGGGAGACAGGCATTCATCTCGAGTGGAAGCAAAGAACCCCGCTCTGCTCTCGAGTCGCGACGGGTATCTCTTGGAGCTCACTGGGTGGACAAGTGGGAGTCAAGCCTCCTGAGGCGTTTGGAGAGAGGTCGCGAGATTGGTCTCTAGGCCATGCAGGAGACGAAGGCCCTCATCTCGCGATGACGGGGGAGTCTCGGGGTTGTTCTCGAGCGGCGGCCCCAGTGTGCGTTTCTCACGAGGTACGACGGCGAGGTCAGTGAGCCTCTCGTGGGGCGCCAGGGAAGTCGGGTCTCCATGCGAGTGGCGAGGGGAGCGCGTCATTGCTCTCGAGCCATGGTAGGGGGCCTGGACCAGCGTGTTGCTGATCCAGGGTATTCGAAGGAGAGACGCGTAGGCGAAGATCAGGAAACCACTGCTTAATTAAATGTTAATTAAGGATATAAAGAGTAATAGAATGAGGATAGCTCAGTGAGGAAATTCAGGCGAAAAGAGGCTGAATAATTCAGCCAGAAGGTAAGAGAAAGAACGACATGGTGAGACCAAGTTTCGGTGAACAAGGCCCGCACTTTATTTTTCAAAGTAGTTTTTATACCTTAAGATGCATAGAGGATAATGGGGGAAGGGGTAGAGTCTTGCAGCAAACCAGGCTTTCTTCCTGCAAACTTATCATATGCAAAGCTTAGGTGATTTGCATCATCTTCTGGCCCGGAGGCCTGTTAACATTTTAAGACCTTTTCTTCAGAAAACTTATTTTTCTCTAAAGGTGGTTGGTCAGGAGCCACCCTCCAAAAAAGCATTAGATAAAGTTGCATTCCTACAGAGCAAAGGTGTGGTGGGCTATAACAAGAAAAAGAATTAACTCAAGGGTCCCAGGTTACAAACAGAAAGCTACTACTTAGACCAATTATATTAATCAATACACTGCCAGGGACACAGCAGGTAAGGGATATGGAAACTTAGCAGGTCGCATCAACAGGTGAAAAACCATTCACCAATCCAATTTCTAATCAATCTTGTAACTACTCAAAAGAATTTGTGTTTAGACAGTTTAGAACATCTCCTGCCTCTCACAGTTGGGAGGCTCTGAACAATCACATGTGGCCGGAAAACCTATTCAGGCAGGCTAGAGGATTTCCAAAGGAGTTTGTAGGTTAAACACTGTCACACCCAGGAATTATTAACTGGAAAGCCAACTGTTTCTCCAGAGAGAGGTAGGGGGCAGAGCCCCCGGAAAGTCAGAGGTTTAGGTGCAAGCACAAGCAGAAAGTAGGCAGACTCTGGTTTTGGGGGTATATCTCGAGAATTTCCAGGGGACTCCTGAAGCTCGATCCCGCCTTTGCGTATGCCGAGCCTCCTTCCTCATGACCTTTGTCATGGGCGAGTTCCTCACTGGCTCCCAGCAGTGATAGAATTCCAGTGGAGCTATTCCAGATCCTGAAAGATGATGCTGTGGAAAGTGCTGCACTCAATATGCAATATGCAATATGCACTCAATATGCAATATGCCGGCTCACGGCAGTAGGGAATCTGGCCTCGAGACGTGTTGAAGAAGGTCTCTCGAGGTCTTTCTCGGGTTGAGGCAGGAAACCCTGGGGTCCCTCGACTTGTGCAGGTGACCTCAGGGGGCTTCTCATGGTGGCTCTGAGAAGTCAGGGAAACTGGAGGTGGGAGGGGCCTCTCGGGACTCCACTGGGTTTGGTGCATTGGAAGAGGGCCTCATCTCCAGTTGAGGCAGGAACCGCAGGGTTCCTCTGACTTCAGACTCCGACCGCAGGGTCCCTGCAGACTGGGGACAGGAGAGTCAGGCCTCGTCTTGGGTTGAGGCATGGAACTCCGCTTGCCTCTCGAGTGTCCCGGGGAGAGAGGCCACTTGTCGAGCTGTATTTGGAACCTGGGGTTTTTCCGGACGATGCACGGGAGTCACTGCCCCTTCGTGTTGACTTCATTCACAGGGTGGAGTTCGGAGAGGTGTCCGGGCATCGGGTTCTTATCAAGAGGGGACCGGGAAATCGGGGTCCTACGGAATGTGGAACCACCCACGAGGCCACGTCTGGAATGTCTTCGTGAGACCGGCCTCATCCTGAGGTGCGACCGGAAGGTCGGGAACCCCTTCCAGACAAAGCAGGGGAGTCGACCCTCCTGTCCAGATCAGGAGGGGAGAAGGGGCTCAGAGGAAGTGGTGCGGGAAAACCTCAGTGTTCCTCTCGAGGGAGACCGGGATGTCGGGGAACTTTGTGGGTCGCATCAAGGGTGCCAAGTGCCGTTTCGACCTCCAATTCCTAACGTGGGACTTCTCCTGAGACGCTGTAGCGGGAAAGGGCTTCATCTTGCGATGACGGGGGAGCCACGTGGTTTTTCTCGAGTTACAGCGGGATTCTCGAGTTACGACGGGGAATTCAGGATGCCTCTTGTGTTGGCCCAGGCAAGTCCAATCTTCCATTCGAGTTGCGAAGGAAAGCTGGGGATTGCTCTCGAGTGACTGCAGGGCCAATAGACCTCATCTAGGCTTGTGTCCAGAAGCCAATGTTCCTCTCCAGGGGCGACAGGGATCTCGGGGTTGCATTCCAGACGCACCCGGGGAGACAGGCATTCATCTCGAGTGGGAGCAAAGAACCCCGCTCTGCTCTCGAGTCGCGACGGGTATCTCTTGGAGCTCACTGGGTGGACTCAAGGGAGTCAAGCCTCCTGAGGCGTTTGGAGAGAGGTCGCGAGACTGGTCTCTAGGCCATGCAGGAGACGAAGGCCCTCATCTCTCGATGACGGGGGAGGCTCGGGGTTGTTCTCGAGCGGCGGCCCCAGTGTGCGGTTTCTCACGAGGTACGACGGCGAGGTCAGTGAGCCTCTCGTGGGGCGCCAGGGAAGTCGGGTCTCCATGCGAGTGGCGAGGGGGAGCGCGTCATTGCTCCTCGAGTCATGGTAGGGGAATCTGGCCTCGAGACGTGTTGAAGAAGGTCTCTCGAGGTCTTTCTCGGGTTGAGGCAGGAAACCCTGGGGTCCCTAGACTTGTGCAGGTGACCTCAGGGGGCTTCTCATGGTGGCTCTGAGAAGCCAGGGAAACTGGAGGTGGGAGGGGCCTCTCGGGACTCCACTGGGTTTGGTGCATTGGAAGAGGGCCTCATCTCCAGTTGAGGCAGGAACCGCAGGGTACCTCTGATTTCAGACTCCGACCGCAAGGTCCCTGCAGACTGGGGACAGGAGAGTCAGGCCTCGTCTTGGGTTGAGGCATGGAACTCCGCTTGCCTCTCGAGATGTCCCCGGGGAGAGAGGCCACTTGTCGAGCTGTATTTGGAACCTGGGGGTTTTTCCCGACGATGCACGGGCGAGTCACTGCCCCTTCGTGTTGACTTCATTCACAGGGTGGAGTTCGGAGAGGTGTCCGGGCATCGGGTTCTTATCAAGAGGGGACCGGGAAATCGGGGTCCTACGGAATGTGGAACCACCCACGAGGCCACGTCTGGAATGTCTTCGTGAGACCGGCCTCATCCTGAGGTGCGACCGGAAGGCCGGGAACCCCTTCCAGACAAAGCAGGGGAGTCGACCCTCCTGTCCAGATCAGGAGGGGAGAAGGGCTCAGAGGAAGTGGTGCCGGAAAACCTCAGTGTTCCTCTCGAGGGAGACCGGGATTTCGGGGAACTTTGTGGGTCGCATCAAGGGTGCCAAGTGCCCTTTCGACCTCCAATTCCTAACGTGGGACTTCTCCTGAGACGCTGTAGCGGGAAAGGGCTTCATCTTGCGATGACGGGGGAGCCACGTGGTTTTTCTCGAGTTACGGCAGGATTCTCGAGTTACGACGGGGAATTCAGGATGCCTCTTGTGTTGGCCCAGGCAAGTCCAATCTTCCATTCGAGTTGCGAAGGAAAGCTGGGGATTGCTCTCGAGTGACTGCAGGGCCAATAGACCTCATCTAGGCTTGTGTCCAGAAGCCAATGTTCCTCTCCAGGGGCGACAGGGATCTCGGGGTTGCATTCCAGACACCCGGGGAGACAGGCATTCATCTCGAGTGGAAGCAAAGAACCCCGCTCTGCTCTCGAGTCGCGACGGGTATCTCTTGGAGCTCACTGGGTGGACTCAAGGGAGTCAAGCCTCCTGAGGCGTTTGGAGAGAGGTCGCGAGATTGGTCTCTAGGCCATGCAGGAGACGAAGGCCCTCATCTCTCGATGACGGGGGAGTCTCGGGGTTGTTCTCGAGCGGCGGCCCCAGTGTGCGGTTTCTCACGAGGTACGACGGCGAGGTCAGTGAGCCTCTCGTGGGGCGCCAGGGAAGTCGGGTCTCCATGCGAGTGGCGAGGGGAGCGCGTCATTGCTCTCGAGCCATGGTAGGGTGCCGGGGACCAGCCCGGCTGATCCAGGGTATTCGAGGAGAGACGGTGGAGATCAGGAAACCACTGCTTAATTAAATGTTAATTAAGGATCTAAAGAGTAATAGAATGAGGATAGCTCAGTGAGGAAATTCAGTGGCGAAAAGAGGCTGAATAATTCAGCCAGAAGGTAAGAGAAAGAACGACATGGTGAGACCAAGTTTCGGTGAACAAGGCCCGCACTTTATTTTTCAAAGTAGTTTTTATACCTTAAGTTATGCATAGAGGATAATGGGGGAAGGGGTAGAGTCTTGCAGCAAACCAGGCTTTCTTCCTGCAAACTTATCATATGCAAAACTTAGGTGATTTGCATCATCTTCTGGCCCGGAGGCCTGTTAACATTTTAAGACCTTTTCTTCAGAAAACTTATTTTTCTCTAAAGGTGGTTGGTCAGGAGCCACCCTCCAAAAAAGCATTAGATAAAGTTGCATTCCTACAGAGCAAAGGTGTGGTGGGCTATAACAAGAAAAAGAATTAACTCAAGGGTCCCAGGTTACAAACATTAAGACTACTTACACCAATTATATTAATCAATACACTGCCAGGGACACAGCAGGTAAGGGATATGGAAACTTAGCAGCAAACAATCAAGTGAAAAACCATTCACCAATACAATTTCTAATCAATCTTGTAACTACTCAAAAGAATTTGTGTTTAGACAGTTTAGAACATCTCCTGCCTCTCACAGTTGGGAGGCTCTGAACAATCACATGTGGCAGGAAAAACCTATTCAGGCAGGCTAGAGGATTTCCAAAGGAGTTTGTAGGTTAAACACTGTCACACCCAGGAATTATTAACTGGAACTGTAAGCTAACTTTTTTCAGAGAGGGAGGGAGGCAGAGCCCCGGAAAGTCAGAGGCTTAGGTGCAAGCACAAGCAGAAAGTAGGCAGACTCTGGTTTGGGGGGGTATGTCGGAGAATTTCCAGGGGACTCCTGAAGCTCGATCCCGCCTTTGCTATGCCGAGCCTCCTTCCTCATGACCTTTGTCATGGGCGGAGTTCCTCACTGGCTCCCAGCAGTGATAGAATTCCAGTGGAGCCATTCCAGACCGAGATCATGAGCTGTGGAAAGTGCTGCACTAAGATGCACCATGCGAGCAGCGCATGCTGCCGGCCATGGTAGGGGAATCTGGCCTCGAGACGTGTTGAAGAAGGTCTCTCGAGGTCTTTCTCGGGTTGGGGCAGGACACCCTGGGGTCCCTCGACTTGTGCAGGTGACCTCAGGGGGCTTCTCATGGTGGCTCTGAGAAGCCAGGGAAACTGGAGGTGGGAGGGGCCTCTCGGGCACTCCACTGGGTTTGGTGCATTGGAAGAGGGCCTCATCTCCAGTTGAGGCAGGAACCTCAGGGTTCCTCTGACTTCAGACTCCGATCGCAAGGTCCCTGCAGACTGGGGACAGGAGAGCCAGGCCTCGTCTTGGGTTGAGGCATGGAACTCCGCTTGCCTCTCGAGGTGTTCCCGGGGAGACAGGCCACTTGTCGAGCGGTATTTGGAACCTGGGGTCTTTTCCCGACGATGCACGGGCGAGTCACTGCCCCTTCGTGTTGACTTCATTCACAGGGTGGAGTTCGGAGAGGTGTCCGGGCATCGGGTTCTTATCAAGAGGGGACCGGGAAATCGGGGTCCTTCGGAATGTGGAACCACCCACGAGGCCACGTCTGGAATGTCATCGTGAGACCGGCCTCATCCTGAGGTGCGACCGGAAGGTCGGGAACCCCTTCCAGACAAAGCAGGGGAGTCGACCCTCCTGTCCAGATCAGGAGGGTAGAAGGGGCTCAGAGGAAGGGGTGCGGGAAAACCTCGGTGTTCCTCTCGAGGGAGACCGGGATGTCGGGGAACTTTGTGGGTCGCATCAAGGGTGCCAAGTGCCCTTTCGACCTCCAATTCCTAACGTGGGACTTCTCCTGAGACACTGTAGCGGGAAAGGGCTTCATCTTACGATGACGGGGGAGCCACGTGGTTTTTCTCGAGTTGCAGCGGGATTCTCGAGTTACGACGGGGAATTCAGGATGCCTCTTGTGTTGGCCCAGGGAAGTCCAATCTTCCATTCGAGTTGCGAAGGAAAGCTGGGGATTGCTCTCGAGTGACTGCAGGGCCAATAGAACTCATCTAGGCTTGTGTCCAGAAGCCAATGTTCCTCTCCAGGGGCGACAGGGATCTCGGGGTTGCATTCCAGACGCACCCGGGGAGACAGGCATCCATCTCGAGTGGAAGCAAAGAACCCCGCTCTGCTCTTGAGTCGCGACGGGTATCTCTTGGAGCTCACTGGGTGGACTAAAGGGAGTCAAGCCTCCTGAGGCGTTTGGAGAGAGGTCGAGATTGGTCTCTAGGCCATGCAGGAGACGAAGGCCCTCAAGTCGCGATGACGGGGAGGCTCGGGGTTGTTCTCGAGCGGCGGCCCCAGTGTGCGGTTTCTCACGAGGTACGACGGCGAGGTCAGTGAGCCTCTCGTGGGGCGGCAGGGAAGTCGGGTCTCCATGCGAGTGGCGAGGGGAGCGCGTCTTTACTCCCAAGTCATAGTAGGGGAATCTGGCCTCGAGACGCATTGAAGAAGGTCTCTCGAGGTCTTTCTCGGGTTGAGGCAGGAAACCCTGGGTGCCCTCGACTTGTGCAGGTGACCTCAGGGGGCTTCTCATGGTGGCTCTGAGAAGCCAGGGAAACTGGAGGTGGGAGGGGCCTCTCGGCACTCCACTGGGTTTGGTGCATTGGAAGAGGGCCTCATCTCCAGTTGGGGCAGGAACCGCAGGGTTCCTCTGACTTCAGACTCCGACCGCAGGGTCCCTGCAGACTGGGGACAGGAGAGTCAGGCCTCGCCTTGGGTTGAGGCATGGAACTCCGCTTGCCTCTCGAGGTGTTCCCGGGGAGACAGGCCACTTGTCGAGCGGTATTTGGAACCTGGGGTCTTTTCCGAACGATGCACGGGAAAGTCACTGCCCCTTCGTGTTGACTTCATTCACAGGGTGGAGTTCGGAGAGGTGTCAGGGCATCGGGTTCTTATCAAGAGGGGACCGGGAAATCGGGGTCCTACGGAATGTGGAACCACCCACGAGGCCACGTCTGGAATGTCTTCATGAGACCGGCCTCATCCTGAGGTGCGACCGGAAGGTCGGGAACCCCTTCCAGACAAAGCAGGGGAGCCGACCCTCCTGTCCAGATCAGGAGGGTAGAAGAGGCTCAGAGGAAGGTGCCAGAAAACCTCAGTGTTCCTCTCGAGGGAGACCGGGATGTCGGGGAACTTTGTGGGTCGCATCAAGGGTGACAAGTACCGTTTCGACCTCCAATTCCTAACGTGGGACTTCTCCTGAGACGCTGTAGCGGCACAGGGCTTCATCTTGCGATGACGGGGGAACCACGTGGTTTTTCTCGAGGTAGCAGGATTCTCGAATTACGACGGGGAATTCAGGATGCTTCTTGTGTAGGCCCAGGAAGTCCAATCTTCCATTCGAGTTGCGAAGGAAAGCTGGGGATTTCTCTCGAGTGACTGCAGGGCCAATAGACCTCATCTAGGCTTGTGTCCAGAAGCCAGTGTTCCTCTCCAGGGGCGACAGGGATCTCGGGGTTGCATTCCAGACACCCGGGGAGACAGGCATCCATCTCGAGTGGAAGCAAAGAACCCCGCTCTGCTCTCGAGTCGCGACGGGTATCTCTTGGAGCTCACTGGGTGGACTCAAGGGAGTCAAGCCTCCTGAGGCGTTTGGAGAGAGGTCGCGAGATTGGTCTCTAGGCCATGCAGGAGACGAAGGCGTCCTCATCTCGCGATGACGGGGGAGTCTTGGGGTTGTTCTCGAGCGGCGGCCCCAGTGTGCGTTTCTCACGAGGTACGACGGCGAGGTCAGTGAGCCTCTCGTGGGGCGCCAGGGAAGTCGGGTCTCCATGCGAGTGGCGAGGGCGAGCGCGCCATTGCTCCCGAGCCATGGTAGTGCCGGGGACCAGCCCCGGCTGATCCAGGGTATTCGAGGAGAGACGGCGTAGGCGAAATCAGGAAACCACTGCTTACTCAAATGTTAATTAAGGATATAAAGAGTAATAGAATGAGGATAGCTCAGTGAGGAAATTCAGTGGTGAAAAGAGGCTGAATAATTCAGCCAGAAGGTAAGAGAAAGAACGACATGGTGAGACCAAGTTTAGGTGAACAAGGCCCGCACTTTATTTTTCAAAGTAGTTTTTATACCTTGCATAGAGGAGAGGGGAAGGGGTAGAGTCTTGCAGCAAACCAGGCTTTCTTCCTGCAAACTTATCATATGCAAAGCTTAGGTGATTTGCATCATCTTCTGGCCGGAGGCCTGTTAACATTTTAAGACCTTTCTTCAGAAAACTTATTTTTCTCTAAAGGTGGTTGGTCAGGAGCCACCCTCCAAAAAGCATTAGATAAAGTTGCATTCCTACAGAGCAAAGGTGTGGTGGGCTATAACAAGAAAAAGAATTAACTCAAGGGTCCCAGGTTACAAACATTAAAGCTACTACTTACACCAATTATATTAATCAATACACTGCCAGGGACACAGCAGGTAAGGGATATGGAAACTTAGCAGCAAACAATGGGCCCAACAAGTGAAAAACCATTCACCAATACAATTTCTAATCAATCTTGTAACTACTCAAAAGAATTTGTGTTTAGACAGTTTAGAACATCTCCTGCCTCTCACAGTTGGGAGGCTCTGAACAATCACATGTGGCCGGAAAAACCTATTCAGGCAGGCTAGAGGATTTCCAAAGGAGTTTGCAGGTTAAACACTGTCACACCCAGGAATTATTAACTGGAACTGTAAGCTAACTCCTTTCCAGAGAGGGAGTGGGGCAGAGCCCCGGAAAGTCAGAGGTTTAGGTGCAAGCACAAGCAGAAAGTAGGCAGACTCTGGTTTGGGGGTATATGCTCGAGAATTTCCAGGGGGACTCCTGAGTCGATCCCGCGTTTATGAGAGCCTCCTTCCTCATGACTTTGTCATGGGCGGAGGTTCTCACTGGCTCCCAGCAGTGATAGAATTCCAGTGGAGCTATTCCAGATCCTGAAAGGACGATGCGAGGTCAGTGAGCACTCAATATGCAATAGGCAATATGCACTCCATATGCAATATGCCGCCTCACGGGTAGGGGAATCTGGCCTCGAGACGTGTTGAAGAAGGTCTCTCGAGGTCTTTCTCGGGTTGAGGCAGGAAACCCTGGGTCCCTCGACTTGTGCAGGTGACCTCAGGGGGCTTCTCATGGTGGCTCTGAGAAGCCAGGGAAACTGGAGGTGGGAGGGGCCTCTCGGGACTCCACTGGGTTTGGTGCATTGGAAGAGGGCCTCATCTCCAGTTGAGGCAGGACCGCAGGGTACCTCTGATTTCAGACTCCGGTCGCAGGGTCCCTGTAGACTGGGGACAGGAGAGTCAGGCCTCGTCTTGGGTTGAGGCATGGAACTCCGCTTGCCTCTCGAGATGTCCCCGGGGAGAGAGGCCACTTGTCGAGCTGTATTTGGAACCTGGGGTTTTTCCGAACGATGCACGGGCGAGTCACTGCCCCTTCGTGTTGACTTCATTCACAGGGTGGAGTTCGGAGAGGTGTCCGGGCATCGGGTTCTTATCAAGAGGGGACCGGGAAATCGGGGTCCTACGGAATGTGGAACCACCCACGAGGCCACGTCTGGAATGTCTTCGTGAGACCGGCCTCATCCTGAGGTGCGACCGGAAGGTCGGGAACCCCTTCCAGACAAAGCAGGGGAGTCGACCCTCCTGTCCAGATCAGGAGGGGAGAAGGGGCTCAGAGGAAGTGGTGCGGGAAAACCTCAGTGTTCCTCTTGAGGGAGACCGGGATTTCGGGGAACTTTGTGGGTCGCATCAAGGGTGCCAAGTGCCCTTTCGACCTCCAATTCCTAACGTGGGACTTCTCCTGAGACGCTGTAGCGGGAAAGGGCTTCATCTTGCGATGACGGGGGAGCCACGTGGTTTTTCTCGAGTTACGGTGGGATTCTCGAGTTACGACGGGGAATTCAGGATGCCTCTTGTGTTGGCCCAGGAAGTCCAATCTTCCATGCGAGTTGCGAAGGAAAGTTGGGGATTGCTCTCGAGTGACTGCAGGGCCAATAGACCTCATCTAGGCTTGTGTCCAGAAGCCAATGTTCCTCTCCAGGGGCGACAGGGATCTCGGGGTTGCATTCCAGACGCACCCGGGGAGACAGGCATTCATCTCGAGTGGAAGCAAAGAACCCCGCTCTGCTCTCGAGTCGCGACGGGTATCTCTTGGAGCTCACTGGGTGGACTCAAGGGAGTCAAGCCTCCTGAGGCGTTTGGAGAGAGGTCGCGAGATTGGTCTCTAGGCCATGCAGGAGACGAAGGCCCTCATGTCTCGATGACGGGGGCTCGGGGTTGTTCTCGAGCGGCGGCCCCAGTGTGCGGTTTCTCACGAGGTACGACGGCGAGGTCAGTGAGCCTCTCGTGGGGCGCCAGGGAAGTCGGGTCTCCATGCGAGTGGCGAGGGGGAGCGCGTCATTGCTCTCAAGCCATGGTAGGGGAATCTGGCCTCGAGACGTGTTGAAGAAGGTCTCTCGAGGTCTTTCTCGGGTTGAGGCAGGAAACCCTGGGGTCCCTCGACTTGTGCAGGTGACCTCAGGGGGCTTCTCATGGTGGCTCTGAGAAGCCAGGGAAACTGGAGGTGGGAGGGGCCTCTCGGGACTCCACTGGGTTTGGTGCATTGGAAGAGGGCCTCATCTCCAGTTGAGGCAGGAACCTCAGGGTACCTCTGATTTCAGACTCCGATCGCAGGGTCCCTGCAGACTGGGGACAGGAGAGTCAGGCCTCGTCTTGGGTTGAGGCATGGAACTCCGCTTGCCTCTCGAGATGTCCCGGGGAGAGAGGCCACTTGTCGAGCTGTATTTGGAACCTGGGGTCTTTTCCGACGATGCACGGGCGAGTCACTGCCCCTTCGTGTTGACTTCATTCACAGGGTGGAGTTCGGAGAGGTGTCCGGGCATGGGGTTCTTATCAAGAGGGGACCGGGAAATCGGGGTCCTACGGAATGTGGAACCACCCACGAGGCCACGTCTGGAATGTCGTGAGACCGGCCTCATCCTGAGGTGCGACCGGAAGGTCGGGAACCCCTTCCAGACAAAGCAGGGGAGTCGACCCTCCTGTCCAGATCAGGAGGGGAAAGGGCTCAGAGGAAGTGGTGCCAGAAAACCTCAGTGTTCCTCTCGAGGGAGACCGGGATTTCGGGGAACTTTGTGGGTCGCATCAAGGGTGCCAAGTGCCCTTTCGACCTCCAATTCCTAACGTGGGACTTCTCCTGAGACGCTGTAGCGGGAAAGGGCTTCATCTTGCGATGACGGGGGAGCCACGTGGTTTTTCTCGAGTTAGCGGGATTCTCGAGTTACGACGGGGAATTCAGGATGCCTCTTGTGTTGGCCCAGGGAAGTCCAATCTTCCATTCGAGTTGCGAAGGAAAGCTGGGGATTGCTCTCGAGTGACTGCAGGGCCAATAGACCTCATCTAGGCTTGTGTCCAGAAGCCAATGTTCCTCTCCAGGGGCGACAGGGATCTCGGGGTTGCATTCCAGACGCACCCGGGGAGACAGGCATTCATCTCGAGTGGAAGCAACGAACCCCGCTCTGCTCTCGAGTCGCGACGGGTATCTCTTGGAGCTCACTGGGTGGACTAAAGGGAGTCAAGCCTCCTGAGGCGTTTGGAGAGAGGTCGCGAGATTGGCCTCTAGGCCATGCAGGAGACGAAGGCCCTCATCTCGCGATGACGGGGGAGTCTCGGGGTTGTTCTCGAGCGGCGGCCCCAGTGTGCGGTTTCTCACGAGGTACGACGGCGAGGTCAGTGAGCCTCTCGTGGGGCGCCAGGGAAGTCGGGTCTCCATGCGAGTGGCGAGGGTCTCGAGCCATGGTAGGTGCCGGGGACCAGCCCCGGCTGATCCAGGGTATTCAGAGAGACGGCGTAGGCGAAGATCAGGAAACCACTGCTTAATTAAATGTTAATTAAGGATATAAAGAGTAATAGAATGAGGATAGCTCAGTGAGGAAATTCAGTGGCGAAAAGAGGCTGAATAATTCAGCCAGAAGGTAAGAGAAAGAACGACATGGTGAGACCAAGTTTCGGTGAACAAGGCCCGCACTTTATTTTTCAAAGTAGTTTTTATACCTTAAGTTATGCATAGAGGATAATGGGGGAAGGGGTAGAGTCTTGCAGCAAACCAGGCTTTCTTCCTGCAAACTTATCATATGCAAAAGCTTAGGTGATTTGCATCATCTGGCCCGGAGGCCTGTTAACATTTTAAGACCTTTTCTTCAGAAAACTTATTTTTCTCTAAAGGTGGTTGGTCAGGAGCCACCTCCAAAAAAGCATTAGATAAAGTTGCATTCCTACAGAGCAAAGGTGGTGGGCTATAACAAGAAAAAGAATTAACTCAAGGGTCCCAGGTTACAAACATTAAAGCTACTACTTACACCAATTATATTAATCAATACACTGCCAGGGACACAGCAGGTAAGGGATATGGAAACTTAGCAGCAAACAATGGCCCAACAAGTGAAAAACCATTCACCTACAATTTCTAATCAATCTTGTAACTACTCAAAAGAATCTGTGTTTAGACAGTTTAGAACATCTCCTGCCTCTCACAGTTGGGAGGCTCTGAACAATCACATGTGGCCAGAAAAACCTATTCAGGCAGGCTAGAGGATTTCCAAAGGAGTTTGTAGGGTAAACACTGTCACACCCAGGAATTTTTAACTGGAACTGTAAGCCAACTCTTTTCAGAGAGAGGTAGTGGGGAGAGCCCCCGTAAAGTCAGAGGTTTAGGTGAAAGCACAAGCAGAAAGTAGGCAGACTCTGGTTTTGGGGGTATATGCTCGAGAATTTCCAGGGGACTCCTGAAGCTCGATCCCGCCTTTGCGTATGCCGAGCCTCCTTCCTCATGACCTTTGTCATGGGCGGAGTTCCTCACTGGCTCCCAGCAGTGATAGAATTCCAGTGGAGCTATTCCAGATCCTGAAAGATGATGCTGTGGAAAGTGCTGCACTCAATATGCAGTGGCAATATGCACTCATGCCTGCCGGCTCACGGCAGTAGGGGAATCTGGCCTCGAGACGTGTGGAAGAAGGTCTCTCGAGGTCTTTCTCTGGTTGAGGCAGGAAACCCTGGGGTCCCTCGACTTGTGCAGGTGACCTCAGGGGGCTTCTCATGGTGGCTCTGAGAAGCCAGGGAAACTGGGGGTGGGAGGGGCCTCTCGGGACTCCACTGGGTTTGGTGCATTGGAAGAGGGCCTCATCTCCAGTTGAGGCAGGAACCGCAGGGTACCTCTGATTTCAGACTCCGATCGCAGGGTCCCTGCAGACTGGGGACAGGAGAGTCAGGCCTCGTCTTGGGTTGAGGCATGGAACTCCGCTTGCCTCTCGAGATGTTCCCGGGGAGAGAGGCCACTTGTCGAGCTGTATTTGGAACCTGGGGTTTTTCCCGACGATGCACGGGCGAGTCACTGCCCCTTCGTGTGGACTTCATTCACAGGGTGGAGTTCGGAGAGGTGTCCGGGCATCGGGTTCTTATCAAGAGGGGACCGGGAAATCGGGGTCCTACGGAATGTGGAACCACCCACGAGGCCACGTCTGGAATGTCTTCGTGAGACCGGCCTCATCCTGAGGTGCGACCGGAAGGTCGGGAACCCCTTCCAGACAAAGCAGGGGAGTCGACCCTCCTGTCCAGATCAGGAGGGGAGAAAGGGCTCAGAGGAGGGGGTGCCGGAAAACCTCAGTGTTCCTCTCGAGGGAGACCGGGATTTCGGGGAACTTTGTGGGTCGCATCAAGGGTGCCAAGTGCCCTTTCGACCTCCAATTCCTAACGTGGGACTTCTCCTGAGACGCTGTAGCGGGAAAGGGCTTCATCTTGCGATGACGGGGGAGCCACGTGGTTTTTCTCGAGTTACGGCGGGATTCTCGAGTTACGACGGGGAATTCAGGATGCCTCTTGTGTTGGCCCAGGCAAGTCCAATCTTCCATTCGAGTTGCGAAGGAAAGCTGGGGATTGCTCTCGAGTGACTGCAGGGCCAATAGACCTCATCTAGGCTTGTGTCCAGAAGCCAATGTTCCTCTCCAGGGGCGACAGGGATCTCGGGGTTGCATTCCAGACGCACCCGGGGAGACAGGCATTCATCTCGAGTGGAAGCAAAGAACCCCGCTCTGCTCTCGAGTCGCGACGGGTATCTCTTGGAGCTCACTGGGTGGACTCAAGGGAGTCAAGCCTCCTGAGGCGTTTGGAGAGAGGTCGCGAGATTGGTCTCTAGGCCATGCAGCAGACGAAGGCCCTCATCTCTCGATGAAGGGGGAATCTCGGGGTTGTTCTCGAGCGGCGGCCCCAGTGTGCGGTTTCTCACGAGGTCCGACGGCGAGGTCAGTGAGCCTCTCGTGGGGCGCCAGGGAAGTAGGGTCTCCATGCGAGTGGCGAGGGGAGCGCGTCATTGCTCCCGAGCCATGGTAGGGGCATCTGGCCTCGAGACGTGTTGAAGAAGGTCTCTCGAGGTCTTTTTCGGGTTGAGGCAGGAAACCCTGGGTTCCCTCGACTTGTGCAGGTGACCTCAGGGGGCTTCTCATGGTGGCTCTGAGAAGCCAGGGAAACTGGAGGTGGGAGGGGCCTCTCGGGACTCCACTAGGCTTGGTGCATTGGAAGAGGGCCTCATCTCCAGCTGAGGCAGGAACCGCAGGGTACCTCTGATTTCAGACTCCGATCGCAGGGTCCCTGCAGACTGGGGACAGGAGAGTCAGGCCTCGTCTTGGGTTGAGGCATGGAACTCCGCTTGCCTCTCGAGATGTCCCCGGGGAGAGAGGCCACTTGTCGAGCTGTATTTGGAACCTGGGGTTTTTCCGAACGATGCACGGGAAAAACTGCCCCTTCGTGTTGACTTCATTCACATGGTGGAGTTCGGAGAGGTGTCCGGGCATCGGGTTCTTATCAAGAGGGGACCGGGAAATCGGGGTCCTACGGAATGTGGAACCACCCACGAGGCCACGTCTGGAATGTCTTCGTGAGACCGGCCTCATCCTGAGGTGCGACCGGAAGGTCGGGAACCCCTTCCAGACAAAGCAGGGGAGTCGACCCTCCTGTCCAGATCAGGAGGGAGAAAGGGCTCAGAGGAAGGGGTGCCGGAAAACCTCAGTGTTCCTCTCGAGGGAGACCGGGATTTCGGGGAACTTTGTGGGTCGCATCAAGGGTGCCAAGTGCCCTTTCGACCTCCAATTCCTAACGTGGGACTTCTCCTGAGACGCTGTAGCGGGAAAGGGCTTCATCTTGCGATGACGGGGGAGCCACGTGGTTTTTCTCGAGTTACGGCGGGATTCTCGAGTTACGACGGGGAATTCAGGCTGATTCTTGGTTTGGCCCAGGCAAGTCCAATCTTCCATTCGAGTTGCGAAGGAAAGCTGGGGATTGCTCTCGAGTGACTGCAGGGCCAATAGACCTCATCTAGGCTTGTGTCCAGAAGCCAATGTTCCTCTCCAGGGGCGACAGGGATCTCGGGGTTGCATTCCAGACGCACCCGGGGAGACAGGCATTCATCTCGAGTGGAAGCAAAGAACCCCGCTCTGCTCTCGAGTCGCGACGGGTATCTCTTGGAGCTCACTGGGTGGACTCAAGGGAGTCAAGCCTCCTGAGGCGTTTGGAGAGAGGTCACGAGATTGGTCTCTAGGCCATGCAGGAGACGAAGGCCCTCAACTCTCGATGACGGGGGAATCTCGGGGTTGTTCTCGAGAGGCGGCCCCAGTGTGCGGTTTCTCACGAGGTACGACGGCGAGGTCAGTGAGCCTCTCGTGGGGCGCCAGGTAAGTCGGGTCTCCATGCGAGTGGCGAGGGGAGCGCGTCATTGCTCCCGAGCCATGGTAGGGTGCTGGGGACCAGCCCCGGCTGATCCAGGGTATCTCGAGGAGAGACGGCGTAGGCGAAGATCAGGAAACCACTGCTTAATCAAATGTTAATGGTGGATATAAAGGGTAATAGAATGAGGATAGCTCAGTGAGGAAATTCAGTGGGAAAAGAGGCTGAATAATTCAGCCAGAAGGTAAGAGAAAGAACGACATGGTGAGACCAAGTTTCGGTGAACAAGGCCCGCACTTTATTTTTCAAAGTAGTTTTTATACCTTAAGTTATGCATAGAGGATAATGGGGGAAGGGGTCGAGTCTTGCAGCAAACCAGGCTTTCTTCCTGCAAACTTATCATATGCAAAGCTTAGGTGATTTGCATCATCTTCTGGCCCGGAGGCCTGTTAACATTTTAAGACCTTTCTTCAGAAAACTTATTTTTCTCTAAAGGTGGTTGGTCAGGAGCCACCTCCTGGAAAGCATTAGATAAAGTTGCATTCCTACAGAGCAAAGGTGTGGTGGGCTATAACAAGAAAAAGAATTAACTCAAGGGTCCCAGGTTACAAACATTAAAGCTACTACTTAGACCAATTATATTAATCAATACACTGCCAGGGACACAGCAGGTAAGGGATATGGGAACTTAGCAGCAAACAATGGCCCAACAAGTGCAAAACCATTCACCAATACAATTTCTAATCAATCTTGTAACTACTCAAAAGAATCTGTGTTTAGACAGTTTAGAACATCTCCTGCCTCTCACAGTTGGGAGGCTCTGAACAATCACATGTGGCCGAAAAACCTATTCAGGCAGGCTAGAGGATTTCCAAAGGAGTTTGTAGGTTAAACACTGTCACACCCAGGAATTATTAACTGGAACTGAAGCCAACTGTTTCTCCAGAGACAGGGAGTGGGGAGAGCCCCCGGGGAGTCAGAGGTTCGGTGCAAGCACAAGCAGAAAGTAGGCAGACTCTGGTTGGGGGTATCTCTCGAGAATTTCCAGGGGGACTCCTGAAGCTCGATCCCGCCTTTGCGTATGCCGAGCCTCCTTCCTCATGACCTTTGTCATGGGCGGAGTTCCTCACTGGCTCCCAGCAGTGATAGAATTCCAGTGGAGCTATTCCAGATCCTGAAAGATGATGCTGTGGAAAGTGCTGCACTCAATATGCAATATGCAATATGCACTCAATATGCTGCCGGCTCACGGCAGTAGGGGAATCTGGCCTCGAGACGTGTTGAAGAAGGTCTCTCGAGGTCTTTCTCGGGTTGAGGCAGGAAACCCTGGGTTCCCTCGACTTGTGCAGGTGACCTCAGGGGGCTTCTCATGGTGGCTCTGAGAAGCCAGGGAAACTGGAGGTGGGAGGGGCCTCTCGGGACTCCACTGGGTTTGGTGCATTGGAAGAGGGCCTCATCTCCAGTTGAGGCAGGAACCGCAGGGTACCTCTGATTTCAGACTCCGACCGCAAGGTCCCTGCAGACTGGGGACAGGAGAGTCAGGCCTCGTCTTGGGTTGAGGCATGGAACTCCGCTTGCCTCTCGAGATGTCCCCGGGGAGAGAGGCCACTTGTCGAGCTGTATTTGGAACCTGGGGTTTTTCCGAACGATGCACGGGAAAAACTGCCCCTTCGTGTTGACTTCATTCACAGGGTGGAGTTCGGAGAGGTGTCCGGGCATCGGGTTCTTATCAAGAGGGGACCGGGAAATCGGGGTCCTACGGAATGTGGAACCACCCACGAGGCCACGTCTGGAATGTCTTCGTGAGACCGGCCTCATCCTGAGGTGCGACCGGAAGGTCGGGAACCCCTTCCAGACAAAGCAGGGGAGTCGACCCTCCTGTCCAGATCAGGAGGGGAGAAAGGGCTCAGAGGAAGGGGTGCCGGAAAACCTCAGTGTTCCTCTCGAGGGAGACCGGGATTTCGGGGAACTTTGTGGGTCGCATCAAGGGTGCCAAGTGCCCTTTCGACCTCCAATTCCTAACGTGGGACTTCTCCTGAGGCGCTGTAGCGGGAAAGGGCTTCATCTTGCGATGACGGGGGAGCCACGTGGTTTTTCTCGAGTTACGGCGGGATTCTCGAGTTACGACGGGGAATTCAGGCTGCCTCTTGTGTTGGCCCAGGCAAGTCCAATCTTCCATTCGAGTTGCGAAGGAAAGCTGGGGATTGCTCTCGAGTGACTGCAGGGCCAATAGACCTCATCTAGGCTTGTGTCCAGAAGCCAATGTTCCTCTCCAGGGGCGACAGGGATCTCGGGGTTGCATTCCAGACGCACCCGGGGAGACAGGCATTCATCTCGAGTGGAAGCAAAGAACCCCGCTCTGCTCTCGAGTCGCGACGGGTATCTCTTGGAGCTCACTGGGTGGACTCAAGGGAGTCAAGCCTCCTGAGGCGTTTGGAGAGAGGTCGCGAGATTGGTCTCTAGGCCATGCAGGAGACGAAGGCCCTCATCTCTCGATGACGGGGGAATCTCGGGGTTGTTCTCGAGCGGCGGCCCCAGTGTGCGGTTTCTCACGAGGTACGACGGCGAGGTCAGTGAGCCTCTCGTGGGGCGCCAGGGAAGTCGGGTCTCCATGCGAGTGGCGAGGGGAGCGCGTCATTGCTCCCGAGCCATGGTAGGGGAATCTGGCCTCGAGACGTGTTGAAGAAGGTCTCTCGAGGTCTTTCTCGGGTTGAGGCAGGAAACCCTGGGTTCCCTCGACTTGTGCAGGTGACCTCAGGGGGCTTCTCATGGTGGCTCTGAGAAGCCAGGGAAACTGGAGGTGGGAGGGGCCTCTCGGGACTCCACTGGGTTTGGTGCATTGGAAGAGGGCCTCATCTCCAGTTGAGGCAGGAACCGCAGGGTACCTCTGATTTCAGACTCCGATCGCAGGGTCCCTGCAGACTGGGGACAGGAGAGTCAGGCCTCGTCTTGGGTTGAGGCATGGAACTCCGCTTGCCTCTCGAGATGTCCCCGGGGAGAGAGGCCACTTGTCGAGCTGTATTTGGAACCTGGGGTTTTTTCCGAACGATGCACGGGAAAAACTGCCCCTTCGTGTTGACTTCATTCACAGGGTGGAGTTCGGAGAGGTGTCCGGGCATCGGGTTCTTATCAAGAGGGGACCGGGAAATCGGGGTCCTACGGAATGTGGAACCACCCACGAGGCCACGTCTGGAATGTCTTCGTGAGACCGGCCTCATCCTGAGGTGCGACCGGAAGGTCGGGAACCCCTTCCAGACAAAGCAGGGGAGTCGACCCTCCTGTCCAGATCAGGAGGGGAGAAAGGGCTCAGAGGAAGGGGTGCCGGAAAACCTCAGTGTTCCTCTCGAGGGAGACCGGGATTTCGGGGAACTTTGTGGGTCGCATCAAGGGTGCCAAGTGCCCTTTCGACCTCCAATTCCTAACGTGGGACTTCTCCTGAGACGCTGTAGCGGGAAAGGGCTTCATCTTGCGATGACGGGGGAGCCACGTGGTTTTTCTCGAGTTACGGCGGGATTCTCGAGTTACGACGGGGAATTCAGGCTGCCTCTTGTGTTGGCCCAGGCAAGTCCAATCTTCCATTCGAGTTGCGAAGGAAAGCTGGGGATTGCTCTCGAGTGACTGCAGGGCCAATAGACCTCATCTAGGCTTGTGTCCAGAAGCCAATGTTCCTCTCCAGGGGCGACAGGGATCTCGGGGTTGCATTCCAGACGCACCCGGGGAGACAGGCATTCATCTCGAGTGGAAGCAAAGAACCCCGCTCTGCTCTCGAGTCGCGACGGGTATCTCTTGGAGCTCACTGGGTGGACTCAAGGGAGTCAAGCCTCCTGAGGCGTTTGGAGAGAGGTCGCGAGATTGGTCTCTAGGCCATGCAGGAGACGAAGGCCCTCATCTCTCGATGACGGGGGAATCTCGGGGTTGTTCTCGAGCGGCGGCCCCAGTGTGCGGTTTCTCACGAGGTACGACGGCGAGGTCAGTGAGCCTCTCGTGGGGCGCCAGGGAAGTCGGGTCTCCATGCGAGTGGCGAGGGGAGCGCGTCATTGCTCCCGAGCCATGGTAGGGGGGGGACCAGCCCCGGCTGATCCAGGGTCTCTCGAGGAGGGTAGGCGAAGATCAGGAAACCACTGCTTAATTAAAGGTTAATTAGGGCTCTAAAGAGAAATGGAATGAGGAAGCTCAGTGAGGAAATCTGGTGGAAGAGGCTGAATAATTCAGCCAGAAGGTAAGAGAAAGAACGACATGGTGAGACCAAGTTTCGGTGAACAAGGCCCGCACTTTATTTTTCAAAGTAGTTTTTATACCTTAAGTTATGCATAGAGGATAATGGGGGAAGGGGTAGAGTCTTGCAGCAAACCAGGCTTTCTTCCTGCAAACTTATCATATGCAAAGCTTAGGTGATTTGCATCATCTTCTGCCCGGAGGCCTGTTAACATTTTAAGACCTTTTCTTCAGAAAACTTATTTTTCTCTAAAGGTGGTTGGTCAGGAGCCACCCTCCAAAAAGCATTAGATAAAGTTGCATTCCTACAGAGCAAAGGTGTGGTGGGCTATAACAAGAAAAAGAATTAACTCAAGGGTCCCAGGTTACAAACATTAAAGCTACTACTTACACCAATTATATTAATCAATACACTGCCAGGGACACAGCAGGTAAGGGATTTGGAAACTTAGCAGCAAACAATGGCCCAACAAGTGAAAACCATTCACCAATACAATTTCTAATCAATCTTGTAACTACTCAAAGAATCTGTGTTTAGACAGTTTAGAACATCTCCTGCCTCTCTCAGTTGGGAGGCTCTGAACAATCACATGTGGCCGGAAAAACCTATTCAGGCAGGCTAGAGGATTTCCAAAGGAGTTTGAAGGTTAAACACTGTCACACCCAGGAATTATTAACTGGTCCTGAAGCCAATGTTTCTCCAGCGACAGGGATCTGGGGAGAGCCCCCGGAGAAGGCATTCAGGTGGAAGCACAAGCAGAAAGTAGGCAGACTCTGGTTTGGGGGGTATCTCGAGAATTTCCAGGGGACTCCTGAAGCTCGATCCCGCCATGCGGAGACGAGCCTCCTTCCTCGATGACCGGGGTCATGGGCGGAGTTCCTCACTGGCTCCCAGCAGTGCGGTTTTCCAGTGGAGCGATTCAGATCCTCTCGTGATGCGAGGGAAGTCGGGTCTCCATGCGAGTGGCGAGGGAGCGCTCATTGCTCCCGGCTCACAGTAGGGGAATCTGGCCTCGAGACGTGTTGAAGAAGGTCTCTCGAGGTCTTTCTCGGGTTGAGGCAGGAAACCCTGGGTTCCCTCGACTTGTGCAGGTGACCTCAGGGGGCTTCTCATGGTGGCTCTGAGAAGCCAGGGAAACTGGAGGTGGGAGGGGCCTCTCGGGACTCCACTGGGTTTGGTGCATTGGAAGAGGGCCTCATCTCCAGTTGAGGCAGGAACCGCAGGGTACCTCTGATTTCAGACTCCGATCGCAGGGTCCCTGCAGACTGGGGACAGGAGAGTCAGGCCTCGTCTTGGGTTGAGGCATGGAACTCCGCTTGCCTCTCGAGATGTCCCCGGGGAGAGAGGCCACTTGTCGAGCTGTATTTGGAACCTGGGGTTTTTCCGAACGATGCACGGGAAAAACTGCCCCTTCGTGTTGACTTCATTCACAGGGTGGAGTTCGGAGAGGTGTCCGGGCATCGGGTTCTTATCAAGAGGGGACCGGGAAATCGGGGTCCTACGGAATGTGGAACCACCCACGAGGCCACGTCTGGAATGTCTTCGTGAGACCGGCCTCATCCTGAGGTGCGACCGGAAGGTCGGGAACCCCTTCCAGACAAAGCAGGGGAGTCGACCCTCCTGTCCAGATCAGGAGGGGAGAAAGGGCTCAGAGGAGGGGTGCCGGAAAACCTCAGTGTTCCTCTCGAGGGAGACCGGGATTTCGGGGAACTTTGTGGGTCGCATCAAGGGTGCCAAGTGCCCTTTCGACCTCCAATTCCTAACGTGGGACTTCTCCTGAGGCGCTGTAGCGGGAAAGGGCTTCATCTTGCGATGACGGGGGAGCCACGTGGTTTTTCTCGAGTTACGGCGGGATTCTCGAGTTACGACGGGGAATTCAGGCTGCCTCTTGTGTTGGCCCAGGCAAGTCCAATCTTCCATTCGAGTTGCGAAGGAAAGCTGGGGATTGCTCTCGAGTGACTGCAGGGCCAATAGACCTCATCTAGGCTTGTGTCCAGAAGCCAATGTTCCTCTCCAGGGGCGACAGGGATCTCGGGGTTGCATTCCAGACGCACCCGGGGAGACAGGCATTCATCTCGAGTGGAAGCAAAGAACCCCGCTCTGCTCTCGAGTCGCGACGGGTATCTCTTGGAGCTCACTGGGTGGACTCAAGGGAGTCAAGCCTCCTGAGGCGTTTGGAGAGAGGTCGCGAGATTGGTCTCTAGGCCATGCAGGAGACGAAGGCCCTCATCTCTCGATGACGGGGGAATCTCGGGGTTGTTCTCGAGCGGCGGCCCCAGTGTGCGGTTTCTCACGAGGTACGACGGCGAGGTCAGTGAGCCTCTCGTGGGGCGCCAGGGAAGTCGGGTCTCCATGCGAGTGGCGAGGGGGAGCGCGTCATTGCTCCCGAGCCATGGTAGGGGAATCTGGCCTCGAGACGTGTTGAAGAAGGTCTCTCGAGGTCTTTCTCGGGTTGAGGCAGGAAACCCTGGGTTCCCTCGACTTGTGCAGGTGACCTCAGGGGGCTTCTCATGGTGGCTCTGAGAAGCCAGGGAAACTGGAGGTGGGAGGGGCCTCTCGGGACTCCACTGGGTTTGGTGCATTGGAAGAGGGCCTCATCTCCAGTTGAGGCAGGAACCGCAGGGTACCTCTGATTTCAGACTCCGATCGCAGGGTCCCTGCAGACTGGGGACAGGAGAGTCAGGCCTCGTCTTGGGTTGAGGCATGGAACTCCGCTTGCCTCTCGAGATGTCCCCGGGGAGAGAGGCCACTTGTCGAGCTGTATTTGGAACCTGGGGTTTTTCCGAACGATGCACGGGAAACTGCCCCTTCGTGTTGACTTCATTCACAGGGTGGAGTTCGGAGAGGTGTCCGGGCATCGGGTTCTTATCAAGAGGGGACCGGGAAATCGGGGTCCTACGGAATGTGGAACCACCCACGAGGCCACGTCTGGAATGTCTTCGTGAGACCGGCCTCATCCTGAGGTGCGACCGGAAGGTCGGGAACCCCTTCCAGACAAAGCAGGGGAGTCGACCCTCCTGTCCAGATCAGGAGGGGAGAAGGGCTCAGAGGAGGGGTGCCGGAAAACCTCAGTGTTCCTCTCGAGGGAGACCGGGATTTCGGGGAACTTTGTGGGTCGCATCAAGGGTGCCAAGTGCCCTTTCGACCTCCAATTCCTAACGTGGGACTTCTCCTGAGGCGCTGTAGCGGGAAAGGGCTTCATCTTGCGATGACGGGGGAGCCACGTGGTTTTTCTCGAGTTACGGCGGGATTCTCGAGTTACGACGGGGAATTCAGGCTGCCTCTTGTGTTGGCCCAGGCAAGTCCAATCTTCCATTCGAGTTGCGAAGGAAAGCTGGGGATTGCTCTCGAGTGACTGCAGGGCCAATAGACCTCATCTAGGCTTGTGTCCAGAAGCCAATGTTCCTCTCCAGGGGCGACAGGGATCTCGGGGTTGCATTCCAGACGCACCCGGGGAGACAGGCATTCATCTCGAGTGGAAGCAAAGAACCCCGCTCTGCTCTCGAGTCGCGACGGGTATCTCTTGGAGCTCACTGGGTGGACTCAAGGGAGTCAAGCCTCCTGAGGCGTTTGGAGAGAGGTCGCGAGATTGGTCTCTAGGCCATGCAGGAGACGAAGGCCCTCATCTCTCGATGACGGGGGAATCTCGGGGTTGTTCTCGAGCGGCGGCCCCAGTGTGCGGTTTCTCACGAGGTACGACGGCGAGGTCAGTGAGCCTCTCGTGGGGCGCCAGGGAAGTCGGGTCTCCATGCGAGTGGCGAGGGGGCGCGTCATTGCTCCCGAGCCATGGTAGGGGGGACCAGCCCCGGCTGATCCAGGGTCTCTCGAGGACGGGTAGGCGAAGATCAGGAAACCACTGCTTAATTAAATGTTCATGGTGGCTCTGAAAGAGAAATGGAATGAGGATAGCTCAGTGAGGAACTTTGGTGATTGGAAGAGGCCTGAATCTTCAGCCAGAAGGTAAGAGAAAGAACGACATGGTGAGACCAAGCTGGTGAACAAGGCCCGCACTTTATTTTTCAAAGTAGTTTTTATACCTTAAGTTATGCATAGAGGATAATGGGGGAAGGGGTAGAGTCTTGCAGCAAACCAGGCTTTCTTCCTGAACGATCATATGCAAATCTTAGGTGATTTGCATCATCTTCTGGCCCGGAGGCCTGTTAACATTTTAAGACCTTTCTTCAGAAAACTTATTTTTCTCTAAAGGTGGTTGGTCAGGAGCCACCTCCAAAAGCTTAGATAAAGTTGCATTCCTACAGAGCAAAGGTGGTGGGCCTGACAAAAAAAGAATTAACTCAAGGGTCCCAGGTTACAAACATTAAAGCTACTACTTACACCAATTATATTAATCAATACACTGCCAGGGACACAGCAGGTAAGGGATATGGAAACTTAGCAGCAAACAATGGCCCAACAAGTGAAAAACCATTCACCAATACAATTTCTAATCAATCTTGTAACTACTCAAAAGAATCTGTGTTTAGACAGTTTAGAACATCTCCTGCCTCTCACAGTTGGGAGGCTCTGAACAATCACATGTGGCAGGAAACCTATTCAGGCAGGCTAGAGGATTTCCAAAGGAGTTTGAAGGTTAAACACTGTCACACCCAGGAATTTTAACTGGAACAGAAGCAATCTTTCCAGAGGGACGGGGAGAGCCCGGAAAGTCAGAGGTTTCGGTGGAAGCACAAGCAGAAAGGGCTGCTCTGGTTTTGGGGTATCTCTCGAGAAGCTCCTGGGGGACTCCTGGAGTCATCCCGCCTTTGCGTATGCCGAGCCTCCTTCCTCATGACCATGCATGGGCGGAGTTCCTCACTGGCTCCCAGCAGTGAATTCCAGTGGAGCCATTCCAGATCCTGAAAGATGAGGTCAGTGAGCTCTCGTGGGCGCCATGGAATGGCTCCATAGTCAATATGCCGGCTCCCGGCCAGTAGGGGAATCTGGCCTCGAGACGTGTTGAAGAAGGTCTCTCGAGGTCTTTCTCGGGTTGAGGCAGGAAACCCTGGGTTCCCTCGACTTGTGCAGGTGACCTCAGGGGGCTTCTCATGGTGGCTCTGAGAAGCCAGGGAAACTGGAGGTGGGAGGGGCCTCTCGGGACTCCACTGGGTTTGGTGCATTGGAAGAGGGCCTCATCTCCAGTTGAGGCAGGAACCGCAGGGTACCTCTGATTTCAGACTCCGATCGCAGGGTCCCTGCAGACTGGGGACAGGAGAGTCAGGCCTCGTCTTGGGTTGAGGCATGGAACTCCGCTTGCCTCTCGAGATGTCCCCGGGGAGAGAGGCCACTTGTCGAGCTGTATTTGGAACCTGGGGTTTTTCCCGACGATGCACGGGAAAAACTGCCCCTTCGTGTTGACTTCATTCACAGGGTGGAGTTCGGAGAGGTGTCCGGGCATCGGGTTCTTATCAAGAGGGGACCGGGAAATCGGGGTCCTACGGAATGTGGAACCACCCACGAGGCCACGTCTGGAATGTCTTCGTGAGACCGGCCTCATCCTGAGGTGCGACCGGAAGGTCGGGAACCCCTTCCAGACAAAGCAGGGGAGTCGACCCTCCTGTCCAGATCAGGAGGGGAGAAAGGGCTCAGAGGAAGGGGTGCGGGAAAACCTCAGTGTTCCTCTCGAGGGAGACCGGGATTTCGGGGAACTTTGTGGGTCGCATCAAGGGTGCCAAGTGCCCTTTCGACCTCCAATTCCTAACGTGGGACTTCTCCTGAGGCGCTGTAGCGGGAAAGGGCTTCATCTTGCGATGACGGGGGAGCCACGTGGTTTTTCTCGAGTTACGGCGGGATTCTCGAGTTACGACGGGGAATTCAGGCTGCCTCTTGTGTTGGCCCAGGCAAGTCCAATCTTCCATTCGAGTTGCGAAGGAAAGCTGGGGATTGCTCTCGAGTGACTGCAGGGCCAATAGACCTCATCTAGGCTTGTGTCCAGAAGCCAATGTTCCTCTCCAGGGGCGACAGGGATCTCGGGGTTGCATTCCAGACGCACCCGGGGAGACAGGCATTCATCTCGAGTGGAAGCAAAGAACCCCGCTCTGCTCTCGAGTCGCGACGGGTATCTCTTGGAGCTCACTGGGTGGACTCAAGGGAGTCAAGCCTCCTGAGGCGTTTGGAGAGAGGTCGCGAGATTGGTCTCTAGGCCATGCAGGAGACGAAGGCCCTCATCTCTCGATGACGGGGGAATCTCGGGGTTGTTCTCGAGCGGCGGCCCCAGTGTGCGGTTTCTCACGAGGTACGACGGCGAGGTCAGTGAGCCTCTCGTGGGGCGCCAGGGAAGTCGGGTCTCCATGCGAGTGGCGAGGGGAGCGCGTCATTGCTCCCGAGCCATGGTAGGGGAATCTGGCCTCGAGACGTGTTGAAGAAGGTCTCTCGAGGTCTTTCTCGGGTTGAGGCAGGAAACCCTGGGTTCCCTCGACTTGTGCAGGTGACCTCAGGGGGCTTCTCATGGTGGCTCTGAGAAGCCAGGGAAACTGGAGGTGGGAGGGGCCTCTCGGGACTCCACTGGGTTTGGTGCATTGGAAGAGGGCCTCATCTCCAGTTGAGGCAGGAACCGCAGGGTACCTCTGATTTCAGACTCCGATCGCAGGGTCCCTGCAGACTGGGGACAGGAGAGTCAGGCCTCGTCTTGGGTTGAGGCATGGAACTCCGCTTGCCTCTCGAGATGTCCCCGGGGAGAGAGGCCACTTGTCGAGCTGTATTTGGAACCTGGGGTTTTTTCCGAACGATGCACGGGAAAAACTGCCCCTTCGTGTTGACTTCATTCACAGGGTGGAGTTCGGAGAGGTGTCCGGGCATCGGGTTCTTATCAAGAGGGGACCGGGAAATCGGGGTCCTACGGAATGTGGAACCACCCACGAGGCCACGTCTGGAATGTCTTCGTGAGACCGGCCTCATCCTGAGGTGCGACCGGAAGGTCGGGAACCCCTTCCAGACAAAGCAGGGGAGTCGACCCTCCTGTCCAGATCAGGAGGGGAGAAGGGCTCAGAGGAGGGGTGCCGGAAAACCTCAGTGTTCCTCTCGAGGGAGACCGGGATTTCGGGGAACTTTGTGGGTCGCATCAAGGGTGCCAAGTGCCCTTTCGACCTCCAATTCCTAACGTGGGACTTCTCCTGAGGCGCTGTAGCGGGAAAGGGCTTCATCTTGCGATGACGGGGGAGCCACGTGGTTTTTCTCGAGTTACGGCGGGATTCTCGAGTTACGACGGGGAATTCAGGCTGCCTCTTGTGTTGGCCCAGGCAAGTCCAATCTTCCATTCGAGTTGCGAAGGAAAGCTGGGGATTGCTCTCGAGTGACTGCAGGGCCAATAGACCTCATCTAGGCTTGTGTCCAGAAGCCAATGTTCCTCTCCAGGGGCGACAGGGATCTCGGGGTTGCATTCCAGACGCACCCGGGGAGACAGGCATTCATCTCGAGTGGAAGCAAAGAACCCCGCTCTGCTCTCGAGTCGCGACGGGTATCTCTTGGAGCTCACTGGGTGGACTCAAGGGAGTCAAGCCTCCTGAGGCGTTTGGAGAGAGGTCGCGAGATTGGTCTCTAGGCCATGCAGGAGACGAAGGCCCTCATCTCTCGATGACGGGGGAATCTCGGGGTTGTTCTCGAGCGGCGGCCCCAGTGTGCGGTTTCTCACGAGGTACGACGGCGAGGTCAGTGAGCCTCTCGTGGGGCGCCAGGGAAGTCGGGTCTCCATGCGAGTGGCGAGGGGAGCGCGTCATTGCTCCCGAGCCATGGTA
Source organism: Bos javanicus (assembly GCF_032452875.1). Taxonomy (NCBI): domain Eukaryota; kingdom Metazoa; phylum Chordata; class Mammalia; order Artiodactyla; family Bovidae; genus Bos; species Bos javanicus. The sequence continues at coordinate 67,357 of NW_026894082.1, read as the reverse complement.
GGGTCTGGCCCAGCCCGGCTGAAGAAGGTCTCTCGAGGGTTTTCGGGTTAGGCGAAACCCAGGAAACCCTGCTTGTCATGTGTCAAGGATCTAAAGAGAAATGGAATGGGATAGCTCAGTGAGGAAATTCAGTGGGAAGAGGCTGAATAATTCAGCCAGAAGGTAAGAGAAAGAACGACATGGTGAGACCAAGTTTCAGGTGAACAAGGCCTGCACTTTATTTTTCAGAGTAGTTTTTATACCTTAAGTTATGCATAGAGGATAATGGGGGAAGGGGAGAGTCTTGCAGCAAACCAGGCTTTCTTCCCGAACATCATATGCAAATCTTAGGTGATTTGCATCATCTTCTGGCCCGGAGGCCTGTTAACATTTTAAGACCTTTCTTCAGAAAACTTATTTTTCTCGGAATGTGGTTGGTCAGGAGCCACCTCCAAAAAAGCATTAGGAAAGTGGCATTCCTACAGAGCAAAGGTGTGGTGGGCTATAACAAGAAAAAGAGGGAACTCAAGGGTCCCAGGTTACAAACATTAAAGCTACTCTTAGACCAAGGGGATTAATCAATACACTGCCAGGGACAGCAGGTAAGGGATATGGAAACTTAGGGCAAACAAGGGCCCAACAAGTGAAAAACCTTTCACCTCCAATTTCTAATCAATCTTGTAACTACGGAAAGGGAATCTGTGTTTAGACAGGGGAGAACATCTCCTGCCTCTCACAGTTGGGAGGCTCTGAACAATCACATGTGGCCGGAAAAACCTATTCAGGCAGGCAAGAGGATTTCCAAAGGAGTTTGAAGGAAACACTGTCACACCCAGGAATCATCTAGGCTGGTCCAGAAGCCAATGTTTCTCCAGCGACAGGGATCTCGGGGGAGAGCCCCCGGGAGACAGGCTCGAGTGGAAGCACAAGCAGAAAGTAGGCAGCTCTGGTTTTGGGGGTATCTCTCGAGCTTTGGGGGGACTCCTGGAGCTCGATCCCGCCTTTGGAGAGCCTCCTTCCTCATGACGGGGCCATCGGGGAGTTCCTCACTGGCTCCCAGCAGTGTAGAATTCCAGGAGCCATTCCAGATCCTGAAAGAGATGCTGTGGAAAGTGCTGCACTGGGGCGCCATGCGATGCAGGATGCGCTCATATGCCGAGCTCACGGCAGTAGGGGAATCTGGCCTCGAGACGTGTTGAAGAAGGTCTCTCGAGGTCTTTCTCGGGTTGAGGCAGGAAACCCTGGGTTCCCTCGACTTGTGCAGGTGACCTCAGGGGGCTTCTCATGGTGGCTCTGAGAAGCCAGGGAAACTGGAGGTGGGAGGGGCCTCTCGGGACTCCACTGGGTTTGGTGCATTGGAAGAGGGCCTCATCTCCAGTTGAGGCAGGAACCGCAGGGTACCTCTGATTTCAGACTCCGATCGCAGGGTCCCTGCAGACTGGGGACAGGAGAGTCAGGCCTCGTCTTGGGTTGAGGCATGGAACTCCGCTTGCCTCTCGAGATGTCCCCGGGGAGAGAGGCCACTTGTCGAGCTGTATTTGGAACCTGGGGTTTTTCCGAACGATGCACGGGAAAAACTGCCCCTTCGTGTTGACTTCATTCACAGGGTGGAGTTCGGAGAGGTGTCCGGGCATCGGGTTCTTATCAAGAGGGGACCGGGAAATCGGGGTCCTACGGAATGTGGAACCACCCACGAGGCCACGTCTGGAATGTCTTCGTGAGACCGGCCTCATCCTGAGGTGCGACCGGAAGGTCGGGAACCCCTTCCAGACAAAGCAGGGGAGTCGACCCTCCTGTCCAGATCAGGAGGGGAGAAAGGGCTCAGAGGAAGGGGTGCGGGAAAACCTCAGTGTTCCTCTCGAGGGAGACCGGGATTTCGGGGAACTTTGTGGGTCGCATCAAGGGTGCCAAGTGCCCTTTCGACCTCCAATTCCTAACGTGGGACTTCTCCTGAGGCGCTGTAGCGGGAAAGGGCTTCATCTTGCGATGACGGGGGAGCCACGTGGTTTTTCTCGAGTTACGGCGGGATTCTCGAGTTACGACGGGGAATTCAGGCTGCCTCTTGTGTTGGCCCAGGCAAGTCCAATCTTCCATTCGAGTTGCGAAGGAAAGCTGGGGATTGCTCTCGAGTGACTGCAGGGCCAATAGACCTCATCTAGGCTTGTGTCCAGAAGCCAATGTTCCTCTCCAGGGGCGACAGGGATCTCGGGGTTGCATTCCAGACGCACCCGGGGAGACAGGCATTCATCTCGAGTGGAAGCAAAGAACCCCGCTCTGCTCTCGAGTCGCGACGGGTATCTCTTGGAGCTCACTGGGTGGACTCAAGGGAGTCAAGCCTCCTGAGGCGTTTGGAGAGAGGTCGCGAGATTGGTCTCTAGGCCATGCAGGAGACGAAGGCCCTCATCTCTCGATGACGGGGGAATCTCGGGGTTGTTCTCGAGCGGCGGCCCCAGTGTGCGGTTTCTCACGAGGTACGACGGCGAGGTCAGTGAGCCTCTCGTGGGGCGCCAGGGAAGTCGGGTCTCCATGCGAGTGGCGAGGGGAGCGCGTCATTGCTCCCGAGCCATGGTAGGGGAATCTGGCCTCGAGACGTGTTGAAGAAGGTCTCTCGAGGTCTTTCTCGGGTTGAGGCAGGAAACCCTGGGTTCCCTCGACTTGTGCAGGTGACCTCAGGGGCTTCTCATGGTGGCTCTGAGAAGCCAGGGAAACTGGAGGTGGGAGGGGCCTCTCGGGACTCCACTGGGTTTGGTGCATTGGAAGAGGGCCTCATCTCCAGTTGAGGCAGGAACCGCAGGGTACCTCTGATTTCAGACTCCGATCGCAGGGTCCCTGCAGACTGGGGACAGGAGAGTCAGGCCTCGTCTTGGGTTGAGGCATGGAACTCCGCTTGCCTCTCGAGATGTCCCCGGGGAGAGAGGCCACTTGTCGAGCTGTATTTGGAACCTGGGGTTTTTTCCGAACGATGCACGGGAAAAACTGCCCCTTCGTGTTGACTTCATTCACAGGGTGGAGTTCGGAGAGGTGTCCGGGCATCGGGTTCTTATCAAGAGGGGACCGGGAAATCGGGGTCCTACGGAATGTGGAACCACCCACGAGGCCACGTCTGGAATGTCTTCGTGAGACCGGCCTCATCCTGAGGTGCGACCGGAAGGTCGGGAACCCCTTCCAGACAAAGCAGGGGAGTCGACCCTCCTGTCCAGATCAGGAGGGGAGAAAGGGCTCAGAGGAGGGGTGCCGGAAAACCTCAGTGTTCCTCTCGAGGGAGACCGGGATTTCGGGGAACTTTGTGGGTCGCATCAAGGGTGCCAAGTGCCCTTTCGACCTCCAATTCCTAACGTGGGACTTCTCCTGAGGCGCTGTAGCGGGAAAGGGCTTCATCTTGCGATGACGGGGGAGCCACGTGGTTTTTCTCGAGTTACGGCGGGATTCTCGAGTTACGACGGGGAATTCAGGCTGCCTCTTGTGTTGGCCCAGGCAAGTCCAATCTTCCATTCGAGTTGCGAAGGAAAGCTGGGGATTGCTCTCGAGTGACTGCAGGGCCAATAGACCTCATCTAGGCTTGTGTCCAGAAGCCAATGTTCCTCTCCAGGGGCGACAGGGATCTCGGGGTTGCATTCCAGACGCACCCGGGGAGACAGGCATTCATCTCGAGTGGAAGCAAAGAACCCCGCTCTGCTCTCGAGTCGCGACGGGTATCTCTTGGAGCTCACTGGGTGGACTCAAGGGAGTCAAGCCTCCTGAGGCGTTTGGAGAGAGGTCGCGAGATTGGTCTCTAGGCCATGCAGGAGACGAAGGCCCTCATCTCTCGATGACGGGGGAATCTCGGGGTTGTTCTCGAGCGGCGGCCCCAGTGTGCGGTTTCTCACGAGGTACGACGGCGAGGTCAGTGAGCCTCTCGTGGGGCGCCAGGGAAGTCGGGTCTCCATGCGAGTGGCGAGGGGAGCGCGTCATTGCTCCCGAGCCATGGTAGGGGAGGGACCAGCCCCGTGTTGAAGAGGGTCTCTCGAGGTCTTTCCCGGGTTGAGGCGAAGTCAGGAAACCACTGCCTCAGGGGTTCATGGTGGCTCTGAAAGGGAAACTGGAGGTGGGAGGGGCCTCAGGGAGGACTGGGTGGTGCAGAAGAGGCTCATCATTCAGCCAGAAGGTAAGGCAGGAACGACATGGTGAGACCAAGTTTCAGGTGAACAGGGCCTGCACTTTATTTTTCAAAGTAGTTTTTAGGCCTTAAGTTATGCATAGAGGATAATGGGGAAGGGGTCGAGTCTTGCTGGAACCTGGGGTTTTTCCGAACGATCATAAAAAATCTTCGGTGATTTGCATCATCGGGTGGCCCGGAGGCCGGGCAACATTTTAAGAGGGGACTTCAGAAAATCGGGGTCCTCGGAATGTGGAACCACCCACGAGGCCACGTCTGGAATGTCTTCGTAGACCGGCCTTCCTGACAGAGGAAGGTGGGTGGGCTCCAACAAGAAGGGGAGTCGACCCTCCTGTCCAGGTTACAAGGAGAAAGCTAGGCTTAGACCAAGGGGGTTAATCAAAACTCCAGGGACTCAGCAGGAGGGATTTGGGAACTTTGTGGGCAATCAAGGGCCCAACAAGTGAAAACCTTTCACCTCCAATTTCTAATGAATCTTGTAACTACGGGAAAGGAATCTCATCTTTAGACAGTTTAGAACATCTCCTGCCTCTCACAGTTGGGAGGCTCTGAACAATCACATGTTGGCCCAGGCAAGTCCATTCCAGGCAGGCGAAGGAAGCTGGGGTTTCTCGGTGACTGCAGGGCCAATAGACCTCATCTAGGCTTGTGTCCAGAAGCCAATGTTCCTCTCCAGGCGACAGGGATCTGGGGAGACGCCCCCGGAGAAGGCAGATCTCGAGTGGAAGCAAAGAACCCCGCTCTGCTCTCGGTCGCGGGGGTATCTCTTGGAGCTCACTGGGTGGACTCAGGGAGCTCCTCCCGCGTTTGGAGAGAGGTCCCGAGATTCCTCTGCCATGGGCGGAGGCCCTCACTGGCTCCAGCAGTGATAGTTCCAGGGAGCCATTGCAGATTCTCAAGGACGAGGCTGTGAGTGCTGCACGCCAGGGAATCGGGCTCCATGCAGTCGATATGCAGCGCGCCTGCTCCCGAGCCATGGTAGGGGAATCTGGCCTCGAGACGTGTTGAAGAAGGTCTCTCGAGGTCTTTCTCGGGTTGAGGCAGGAAACCCTGGGTTCCCTCGACTTGTGCAGGTGACCTCAGGGGGCTTCTCATGGTGGCTCTGAGAAGCCAGGGAAACTGGAGGTGGGAGGGGCCTCTCGGGACTCCACTGGGTTTGGTGCATTGGAAGAGGGCCTCATCTCCAGTTGAGGCAGGAACCGCAGGGTACCTCTGATTTCAGACTCCGATCGCAGGGTCCCTGCAGACTGGGGACAGGAGAGTCAGGCCTCGTCTTGGGTTGAGGCATGGAACTCCGCTTGCCTCTCGAGATGTCCCCGGGGAGAGAGGCCACTTGTCGAGCTGTATTTGGAACCTGGGGTTTTTCCGAACGATGCACGGAAAAACTGCCCCTTCGTGTTGACTTCATTCACAGGGTGGAGTTCGGAGAGGTGTCCGGGCATCGGGTTCTTATCAAGAGGGGACCGGGAAATCGGGGTCCTACGGAATGTGGAACCACCCACGAGGCCACGTCTGGAATGTCTTCGTGAGACCGGCCTCATCCTGAGGTGCGACCGGAAGGTCGGGAACCCCTTCCAGACAAAGCAGGGGAGTCGACCCTCCTGTCCAGATCAGGAGGGGAGAAAGGGCTCAGAGGAGGGGTGCCGGAAAACCTCAGTGTTCCTCTCGAGGGAGACCGGGATTTCGGGGAACTTTGTGGGTCGCATCAAGGGTGCCAAGTGCCCTTTCGACCTCCAATTCCTAACGTGGGACTTCTCCTGAGGCGCTGTAGCGGGAAAGGGCTTCATCTTGCGATGACGGGGGAGCCACGTGGTTTTTCTCGAGTTACGGCGGGATTCTCGAGTTACGACGGGGAATTCAGGCTGCCTCTTGTGTTGGCCCAGGCAAGTCCAATCTTCCATTCGAGTTGCGAAGGAAAGCTGGGGATTGCTCTCGAGTGACTGCAGGGCCAATAGACCTCATCTAGGCTTGTGTCCAGAAGCCAATGTTCCTCTCCAGGGGCGACAGGGATCTCGGGGTTGCATTCCAGACGCACCCGGGGAGACAGGCATTCATCTCGAGTGGAAGCAAAGAACCCCGCTCTGCTCTCGAGTCGCGACGGGTATCTCTTGGAGCTCACTGGGTGGACTCAAGGGAGTCAAGCCTCCTGAGGCGTTTGGAGAGAGGTCGCGAGATTGGTCTCTAGGCCATGCAGGAGACGAAGGCCCTCATCTCTCGATGACGGGGGAATCTCGGGGTTGTTCTCGAGCGGCGGCCCCAGTGTGCGGTTTCTCACGAGGTACGACGGCGAGGTCAGTGAGCCTCTCGTGGGGCGCCAGGGAAGTCGGGTCTCCATGCGAGTGGCGAGGGGGAGCGCGTCATTGCTCCCGAGCCATGGTAGGGGAATCTGGCCTCGAGACGTGTTGAAGAAGGTCTCTCGAGGTCTTTCTCGGGTTGAGGCAGGAAACCCTGGGTTCCCTCGACTTGTGCAGGTGACCTCAGGGGGCTTCTCATGGTGGCTCTGAGAAGCCAGGGAAACTGGAGGTGGGAGGGGCCTCTCGGGACTCCACTGGGTTTGGTGCATTGGAAGAGGGCCTCATCTCCAGTTGAGGCAGGAACCGCAGGGTACCTCTGATTTCAGACTCCGATCGCAGGGTCCCTGCAGACTGGGGACAGGAGAGTCAGGCCTCGTCTTGGGTTGAGGCATGGAACTCCGCTTGCCTCTCGAGATGTCCCCGGGGAGAGAGGCCACTTGTCGAGCTGTATTTGGAACCTGGGGTTTTTCCGAACGATGCACGGGAAAAACTGCCCCTTCGTGTTGACTTCATTCACAGGGTGGAGTTCGGAGAGGTGTCCGGGCATCGGGTTCTTATCAAGAGGGGACCGGGAAATCGGGGTCCTACGGAATGTGGAACCACCCACGAGGCCACGTCTGGAATGTCTTCGTGAGACCGGCCTCATCCTGAGGTGCGACCGGAAGGTCGGGAACCCCTTCCAGACAAAGCAGGGGAGTCGACCCTCCTGTCCAGATCAGGAGGGGAGAAAGGGCTCAGAGGAAGGGGTGCCGGAAAACCTCAGTGTTCCTCTCGAGGGAGACCGGGATTTCGGGGAACTTTGTGGGTCGCATCAAGGGTGCCAAGTGCCCTTTCGACCTCCAATTCCTAACGTGGGACTTCTCCTGAGGCGCTGTAGCGGGAAAGGGCTTCATCTTGCGATGACGGGGGAGCCACGTGGTTTTTCTCGAGTTACGGCGGGATTCTCGAGTTACGACGGGGAATTCAGGCTGCCTCTTGTGTTGGCCCAGGCAAGTCCAATCTTCCATTCGAGTTGCGAAGGAAAGCTGGGGATTGCTCTCGAGTGACTGCAGGGCCAATAGACCTCATCTAGGCTTGTGTCCAGAAGCCAATGTTCCTCTCCAGGGGCGACAGGGATCTCGGGGTTGCATTCCAGACGCACCCGGGGAGACAGGCATTCATCTCGAGTGGAAGCAAAGAACCCCGCTCTGCTCTCGAGTCGCGACGGGTATCTCTTGGAGCTCACTGGGTGGACTCAAGGGAGTCAAGCCTCCTGAGGCGTTTGGAGAGAGGTCGCGAGATTGGTCTCTAGGCCATGCAGGAGACGAAGGCCCTCATCTCTCGATGACGGGGGAATCTCGGGGTTGTTCTCGAGCGGCGGCCCCAGTGTGCGGTTTCTCACGAGGTACGACGGCGAGGTCAGTGAGCCTCTCGTGGGGCGCCAGGGAAGTCGGGTCTCCATGCGAGTGGCGAGGGGAGCGCGTCATTGCTCCCGAGCCATGGTAGGGGAATCTGGCCTCGAGACGTGTTGAAGAAGGTCTCTCGAGGTCTTTCTCGGGTTGAGGCAGGAAACCCTGGGTTCCCTCGACTTGTGCAGGTGACCTCAGGGGGCTTCTCATGGTGGCTCTGAGAAGCCAGGGAAACTGGAGGTGGGAGGGGCCTCTCGGGACTCCACTGGGTTTGGTGCATTGGAAGAGGGCCTCATCTCCAGTTGAGGCAGGAACCGCAGGGTACCTCTGATTTCAGACTCCGATCGCAGGGTCCCTGCAGACTGGGGACAGGAGAGTCAGGCCTCGTCTTGGGTTGAGGCATGGAACTCCGCTTGCCTCTCGAGATGTCCCCGGGGAGAGAGGCCACTTGTCGAGCTGTATTTGGAACCTGGGGTTTTTCCGAACGATGCACGGAAAAACTGCCCCTTCGTGTTGACTTCATTCACAGGGTGGAGTTCGGAGAGGTGTCCGGGCATCGGGTTCTTATCAAGAGGGGACCGGGAAATCGGGGTCCTACGGAATGTGGAACCACCCACGAGGCCACGTCTGGAATGTCTTCGTGAGACCGGCCTCATCCTGAGGTGCGACCGGAAGGTCGGGAACCCCTTCCAGACAAAGCAGGGGAGTCGACCCTCCTGTCCAGATCAGGAGGGGAGAAAGGGCTCAGAGGAGGTGGTGCCGGAAAACCTCAGTGTTCCTCTCGAGGGAGACCGGGATTTCGGGGAAGTTTGTGGGTCGCATCAAGGGTGCCAAGTGCCCTTTCGACCTCCAATTCCTAACGTGGGACTTCTCCTGAGGCGCTGTAGCGGGAAAGGGCTTCATCTTGCGATGACGGGGGAGCCACGTGGTTTTTCTCGAGTTACGGCGGGATTCTCAAGTTACGACGGGGAATTCAGGCTGCCTCTTGTGTTGGCCCAGGCAAGTCCAATCTTCCATTCGAGTTGCGAAGGAAAGCTGGGGATTGCTCTCGAGTGACTGCAGGGCCAATAGACCTCATCTAGGCTTGTGTCCAGAAGCCAATGTTCCTCTCCAGGGGCGACAGGGATCTCGGGGTTGCATTCCAGACGCACCCGGGGAGACAGGCATTCATCTCGAGTGGAAGCAAAGAACCCCGCTCTGCTCTCGAGTCGCGACGGGTATCTCTTGGAGCTCACTGGGTGGACTCAAGGGAGTCAAGCCTCCTGAGGCGTTTGGAGAGAGGTCGCGAGATTGGTCTCTAGGCCATGCAGGAGACGAAGGCCCTCATCTCTCGATGACGGGGGAATCTCGGGGTTGTTCTCGAGCGGCGGCCCCAGTGTGCGGTTTCTCACGAGGTACGACGGCGAGGTCAGTGAGCCTCTCGTGGGGCGCCAGGGAAGTCGGGTCTCCATGCGAGTGGCGAGGGGGAGCGTCATTGCTCCCGAGCCATGGTAGGGGAACTGGCCTCGGCTGTTGAAGGGTCTCTCGAGGTTTCCCGGTTGAGGCGAAACCCAGGGTTCCACTGCTGACTCAGGGGTTCATGGTGGCTCTGAAAGGGAAATGGACTGGGAAACTCAGTGAGGAAATCTCAGTGGAGGAAGAGGCTGAATCATCTGTTTGTGAAGGTCCCTGAGACTGAACGACAGGGTCAGACCTCGTTTGGGTGAGGCAAGGCCCGCCTTTATTTTTCAAAGTAGTTTCTTAGACCTTGAGTTATGCATCGAGGATTTGGAAGGGGTCGAGTCTGCAGCAAACCAGGCTTTCTTCCTGCAACTTATCACATGGAGTTCAGAGGTGTCCGGGCATCATCTTCTGCCCAAGAGGCCGGGAAACATTTTAGGACCTTGTCTTCAGAAAACTTATTCTTCTCTAAAGGTGGTTGGTCAGGAGCCACCCTCCAGACAAAGCAGGAGATAAAGTTGTCTTCCTCAGAGCAAAGGTGAGGAGGGCTGTGCCGGAAAACAGTGTTCCTCTCGAGGGAGACCGGGATTTCGAACTTTGTGGGTGCTAAGGGTGCCAATTATTTACCTCAATTCCTGCGTGGGACTTCAGCAGGTAAGGGATATGGAAACTTCATCTTGCATGACGGGGGCCCACGTGGTTTTTCTCGAGTTACAATTTCGAGTTCGACTTGGAATTCAGGCTGCCTCTTGTGTTGGCCCAGGCAAGTCCATCTTGCCTTCGAGTTGGGAGGCTCTGAACAATCACATGTGGCCAGATAGACCTATCAGGCAGGCTAGAGGATTTCCAAAGGAGTTTGCAGGGTAAACACTGTCACACCCAGGAATTTTCAACTGGAACTGGAAGCAACTTTCTCAGAGAGAGGTAGCGGGGGAGAGCCTCGTGGAGTCAGAGGTTTCTTGAGAGCACAAGCAGAAAGGAGGCAGCCTCTGGCGTTTGGGAGAGAGCTCGAGAATTTCCAGGGGATGCTGAAGCTCGATCCCTCCTCTGCGATGCCGGGAATCTCGGGGTTGTCATGGGCGGAGTTCCTCAGTGGCTCCCAGCAGTGATAGAGGTCCAGTGGAGCTCTTCCAGCGCCTGAAAGTCTCCATGCGAGTGGGAAGGGGAGCGCGTCATTGCTCCCGAGCCAGTAGGGGAATCTGGCCTCGAGACGTGTTGAAGAAGGTCTCTCGAGGTCTTTCTCGGGTTGAGGCAGGAAACCCTGGGTTCCCTCGACTTGTGCAGGTGACCTCAGGGGGCTTCTCATGGTGGCTCTGAGAAGCCAGGGAAACTGGAGGTGGGAGGGGCCTCTCGGGACTCCACTGGGTTTGGTGCATTGGAAGAGGGCCTCATCTCCAGTTGAGGCAGGAACCGCAGGGTACCTCTGATTTCAGACTCCGATCGCAGGGTCCCTGCAGACTGGGGACAGGAGAGTCAGGCCTCGTCTTGGGTTGAGGCATGGAACTCCGCTTGCCTCTCGAGATGTCCCCGGGGAGAGAGGCCACTTGTCGAGCTGTATTTGGAACCTGGGGTTTTTCCGAACGATGCACGGGAAAAACTGCCCCTTCGTGTTGACTTCATTCACAGGGTGGAGTTCGGAGAGGTGTCCGGGCATCGGGTTCTTATCAAGAGGGGACCGGGAAATCGGGGTCCTACGGAATGTGGAACCACCCACGAGGCCACGTCTGGAATGTCTTCGTGAGACCGGCCTCATCCTGAGGTGCGACCGGAAGGTCGGGAACCCCTTCCAGACAAAGCAGGGGAGTCGACCCTCCTGTCCAGATCAGGAGGGGAGAAAGGGCTCAGAGGAAGGGGTGCCGGAAAACCTCAGTGTTCCTCTCGAGGGAGACCGGGATTTCGGGGAACTTTGTGGGTCGCATCAAGGGTGCCAAGTGCCCTTTCGACCTCCAATTCCTAACGTGGGACTTCTCCTGAGGCGCTGTAGCGGGAAAGGGCTTCATCTTGCGATGACGGGGGAGCCACGTGGTTTTTCTCGAGTTACGGCGGGATTCTCGAGTTACGACGGGGAATTCAGGCTGCCTCTTGTGTTGGCCCAGGCAAGTCCAATCTTCCATTCGAGTTGCGAAGGAAAGCTGGGGATTGCTCTCGAGTGACTGCAGGGCCAATAGACCTCATCTAGGCTTGTGTCCAGAAGCCAATGTTCCTCTCCAGGGGCGACAGGGATCTCGGGGTTGCATTCCAGACGCACCCGGGGAGACAGGCATTCATCTCGAGTGGAAGCAAAGAACCCCGCTCTGCTCTCGAGTCGCGACGGGTATCTCTTGGAGCTCACTGGGTGGACTCAAGGGAGTCAAGCCTCCTGAGGCGTTTGGAGAGAGGTCGCGAGATTGGTCTCTAGGCCATGCAGGAGACGAAGGCCCTCATCTCTCGATGACGGGGGAATCTCGGGGTTGTTCTCGAGCGGCGGCCCCAGTGTGCGGTTTCTCACGAGGTACGACGGCGAGGTCAGTGAGCCTCTCGTGGGGCGCCAGGGAAGTCGGGTCTCCATGCGAGTGGCGAGGGGAGCGCGTCATTGCTCCCGAGCCATGGTAGGGAATCTGGACCAGCCCCGGTTGAAGAAGGTCTCTCGAGAGTCGGGTTGAGGCGAAACCCAGGAAACCACTGCTTAATCAGGTTCATGGTGGCTCTGAAAGAGAAATGGAATGGGAGGGGCTCAGTGAGGAACTTCAGTGGTGAAAAGAGGCTGAATAATTCAGCCAGAAGGTAAGAGAAAGAACGACATGGTGAGACCAAGTTTCGGTGAACAAGGCCCGCACTTTATTTTTCAAAGTAGTTTTTATACCTTAAGTTATGCATAGAGGATAATGGGGAAGGGGTAGAGTCTTGCAGCAAACCAGGCTTTCTTCCTGCAAACTTATCATATGCAAAAGCTTAGGTGATTTGCATCATCTTCTGGCCCGGAGGCCTGTTAACATTTTAAGACCTTTTCTTCAGAAAACTTATTTTCTCTAAAGGTGGTTGGTCAGGAGCCACCCTCCAAAAGCATTAGATAAAGTTGCATTCCTACAGAGCAAAGGTGTGGTGGGCTATAACAAGAAAAAGAATTAACTCAAGGGTCCCAGGTTACAAACATTAAAGCTACTACTTACACCAATTATATTAATCAATACACTGCCAGGGACACAGCAGGTAAGGGATATGGAAACTTAGCAGCAAACATTGGCCCAACAAGTGAAAAACCCTTCACCAATACAATTTCTAATCAATCTTGTAACTACTCAAAGGAATCTGTGTTTAGACAGTTTAGAACATCTCCTGCCTCTCACAGTTGGGAGGCTCTGAACAATCACATGTGGCCAAAAACCTATTCAGGCAGGCTAGAGGATTTCCAAAGGAGTTTGTAGGTTAAACACTGTCACACCCAGGAATTATTAACTGGTCCTGTAAGCCAACTCTTTTCAGAGAGAGGTAGTGGGGGAGAGCCCCCGTAAAGTCAGAGGTAGGTGAAAGCACAAGCAGAAAGTAGGCAGACTCTGGTTTTGGGGGTATCTGCTCGAGAATTTCCAGGGGACTCCTGAAGCTCGATCCCGCCTTTGCGGATGCCGAGCCTCCTTCCTCATGACCTTTGTCATGGGCGGAGTTCCTCACTGGCTCCCAGCAGTGATAGAATTCCAGTGGAGCTATTCCAGATCCTGAAAGATGATGCTGTGGAAAGTGCTGGTCTCCATGCAGTGGCAATATGCACTCATATGCTGCCGGCTCACGGCAGTAGGGGAATCTGGCCTCGAGACGTGTTGAAGAAGGTCTCTCGAGGTCTTTCTCGGGTTGAGGCAGGAAACCCTGGGTTCCCTCGACTTGTGCAGGTGACCTCAGGGGGCTTCTCATGGTGGCTCTGAGAAGCCAGGGAAACTGGAGGTGGGAGGGGCCTCTCGGGACTCCACTGGGTTTGGTGCATTGGAAGAGGGCCTCATCTCCAGTTGAGGCAGGAACCGCAGGGTACCTCTGATTTCAGACTCCGATCGCAGGGTCCCTGCAGACTGGGGACAGGAGAGTCAGGCCTCGTCTTGGGTTGAGGCATGGAACTCCGCTTGCCTCTCGAGATGTCCCCGGGGAGAGAGGCCACTTGTCGAGCTGTATTTGGAACCTGGGGTTTTTCCGAACGATGCACGGGAAAAACTGCCCCTTCGTGTTGACTTCATTCACAGGGTGGAGTTCGGAGAGGTGTCCGGGCATCGGGTTCTTATCAAGAGGGGACCGGGAAATCGGGGTCCTACGGAATGTGGAACCACCCACGAGGCCACGTCTGGAATGTCTTCGTGAGACCGGCCTCATCCTGAGGTGCGACCGGAAGGTCGGGAACCCCTTCCAGACAAAGCAGGGGAGTCGACCCTCCTGTCCAGATCAGGAGGGGAGAAAGGGCTCAGAGGAGGGGTGCCGGAAAACCTCAGTGTTCCTCTCGAGGGAGACCGGGATTTCGGGGAACTTTGTGGGTCGCATCAAGGGTGCCAAGTGCCCTTTCGACCTCCAATTCCTAACGTGGGACTTCTCCTGAGGCGCTGTAGCGGGAAAGGGCTTCATCTTGCGATGACGGGGGAGCCACGTGGTTTTTCTCGAGTTACGGCGGGATTCTCGAGTTACGACGGGGAATTCAGGCTGCCTCTTGTGTTGGCCCAGGCAAGTCCAATCTTCCATTCGAGTTGCGAAGGAAAGCTGGGGATTGCTCTCGAGTGACTGCAGGGCCAATAGACCTCATCTAGGCTTGTGTCCAGAAGCCAATGTTCCTCTCCAGGGGCGACAGGGATCTCGGGGTTGCATTCCAGACGCACCCGGGGAGACAGGCATTCATCTCGAGTGGAAGCAAAGAACCCCGCTCTGCTCTCGAATCGCGACGGGTATCTCTTGGAGCTCACTGGGTGGACTCAAGGGAGTCAAGCCTCCTGAGGCGTTTGGAGAGAGGTCGCGAGATTGGTCTCTAGGCCATGCAGGAGACGAAGGCCCTCATCTCTCGATGACGGGGGAATCTCGGGGTTGTTCTCGAGCGGCGGCCCCAGTGTGCGGTTTCTCACGAGGTACGACGGCGAGGTCAGTGAGCCTCTCGTGGGGCGCCAGGGAAGTCGGGTCTCCATGCGAGTGGCGAGGGGAGCGCGTCATTGCTCCCGAGCCATGGTAGGGGAATCTGGCCTCGAGACGTGTTGAAGAAGGTCTCTCGAGGTCTTTCTCGGGTTGAGGCAGGAAACCCTGGGTTCCCTCGACTTGTGCAGGTGACCTCAGGGGGCTTCTCATGGTGGCTCTGAGAAGCCAGGGAAACTGGAGGTGGCAGGGGCCTCTCGGGACTCCACTGGGTTTGGTGCATTGGAAGAGGGCCTCATCTCCAGTTGAGGCAGGAACCGCAGGGTACCTCTGATTTCAGACTCCGATCGCAGGGTCCCTGCAGACTGGGGACAGGAGAGTCAGGCCTCGTCTTGGGTTGAGGCATGGAACTCCGCTTGCCTCTCGAGATGTCCCCGGGGAGAGAGGCCGCTTGTCGAGCTGTATTTGGAACCTGGGGTTTTTTCCGAACGATGCACGGGAAAAACTGCCCCTTCGTGTTGACTTCATTCACAGGGTGGAGTTCGGAGAGGTGTCCGGGCATCGGGTTCTTATCAAGAGGGGACCGGGAAGTCGGGGTCCTACGGAATGTGGAACCACCCACGAGGCCACGTCTGGAATGTCTTCGTGAGACCGGCCTCATCCTGAGGTGCGACCGGAAGGTCGGGAACCCCTTCCAGACAAAGCAGGGGAGTCGACCCTCCTGTCCAGATCAGGAGGGGAGAAAGGGCTCAGAGGAGGGGGTGGCGGAAAACCTCAGTGTTCCTCTCGAGGGAGACCGGGATTTCGGGGAACTTTGTGGGTCGCATCAAGGGTGCCAAGTGCCCTTTCGACCTCCAATTCCGAACGTGGGACTTCTCCTGAGGCGCTGTAGCGGGAAAGGGCTTCATCTTGCGATGACGGGGGAGCCACGTGGTTTTTCTCGAGTTACGGCGGGATTCTCGAGTTACGACGGGGAATTCAGGCTGCCTCTTGTGTTGGCCCAGGCAAGTCCAATCTTCCATTCGAGTTGCGAAGGAAAGCTGGGGATTGCTCTCGAGTGACTGCAGGGCCAATAGACCTCATCTAGGCTTGTGTCCAGAAGCCAATGTTCCTCTCCAGGGGCGACAGGGATCTCGGGGTTGCATTCCAGACGCACCCGGGGAGACAGGCATTCATCTCGAGTGGAAGCAAAGAACCCCGCTCTGCTCTCGAATCGCGACGGGTATCTCTTGGAGCTCACTGGGTGGACTCAAGGGAGTCAAGCCTCCTGAGGCGTTTGGAGAGAGGTCGCGAGATTGGTCTCTAGGCCATGCAGGAGACGAAGGCCCTCATCTCTCGATGACGGGGGAATCTCGGGGTTGTTCTCGAGCGGCGGCCCCAGTGTGCGGTTTCTCACGAGGTACGACGGCGAGGTCAGTGAGCCTCTCGTGGGGCGCCAGGGAAGTCGGGTCTCCATGCGAGTGGCGAGGGGAGCGCGTCATTGCTCCCGAGCCATGGTAGGGGAATCTGGCCTCGAGACGTGTTGAAGAAGGTCTCTCGAGGTCTTTCGGGTTGAGGCAGGAAACCCTGGGTTCCCTCGACTTGTGCAGGTGACCTCAGGGGGCTTCTCATGGTGGCTCTGAGAAGCCAGGGAAACTGGAGGTGGGAGGGGCCTCTCGGGACTCCACTGGGTTTGGTGCATTGGAAGAGGGCCTCATCTCCAGTTGAGGCAGGAACCGCAGGGTACCTCTGATTTCAGACTCCGATCGCAGGGTCCCTGCAGACTGGGGACAGGAGAGTCAGGCCTCGTCTTGGGTTGAGGCATGGAACTCCGCTTGCCTCTCGAGATGTCCCCGGGGAGAGAGGCCACTTGTCGAGCTGTATTTGGAACCTGGGGTTTTTCCGAACGATGCACGGGAAAAACTGCCCCTTCGTGTTGACTTCATTCACAGGGTGGAGTTCGGAGAGGTGTCCGGGCATCGGGTTCTTATCAAGAGGGGACCGGGAAATCGGGGTCCTACGGAATGTGGAACCACCCACGAGGCCACGTCTGGAATGTCTTCGTGAGACCGGCCTCATCCTGAGGTGCGACCGGAAGGTCGGGAACCCCTTCCAGACAAAGCAGGGGAGTCGACCCTCCTGTCCAGATCAGGAGGGGAGAAAGGGCTCAGAGGAAGGGGTGCCGGAAAACCTCAGTGTTCCTCTCGAGGGAGACCGGGATTTCGGGGAACTTTGTGGGTCGCATCAAGGGTGCCAAGTGCCCTTTCGACCTCCAATTCCTAACGTGGGACTTCTCCTGAGGCGCTGTAGCGGGAAAGGGCTTCATCTTGCGATGACGGGGGAGCCACGTGGTTTTTCTCGAGTTACGGCGGGATTCTCGAGTTACGACGGGGAATTCAGGCTGCCTCTTGTGTTGGCCCAGGCAAGTCCAATCTTCCATTCGAGTTGCGAAGGAAAGCTGGGGATTGCTCTCGAGTGACTGCAGGGCCAATAGACCTCATCTAGGCTTGTGTCCAGAAGCCAATGTTCCTCTCCAGGGGCGACAGGGATCTCGGGGTTGCATTCCAGACGCACCCGGGGAGACAGGCATTCATCTCGAGTGGAAGCAAAGAACCCCGCTCTGCTCTCGAGTCGCGACGGGTATCTCTTGGAGCTCACTGGGTGGACTCAAGGGAGTCAAGCCTCCTGAGGCGTTTGGAGAGAGGTCGCGAGATTGGTCTCTAGGCCATGCAGGAGACGAAGGCCCTCATCTCTCGATGACGGGGGAATCTCGGGGTTGTTCTCGAGCGGCGGCCCCAGTGTGCGGTTTCTCACGAGGTACGACGGCGAGGTCAGTGAGCCTCTCGTGGGGCGCCAGGGAAGTCGGGTCTCCATGCGAGTGGCGAGGGGAGCGCGTCATTGCTCCCGAGCCATGGTAGGGGACTGGCCTCGGCGTGTTGAAGGGTCTCTCGAGGTTTCCCGGGTGAGGCGAAACCCAGGAAACCACTGCTTCTCAGGGGTTCATGGTGGCTCTGAAAGGGAAACTGGAATGGGAGGGCCTCAGGGAGGAACTTTGGTGCATTGGAAGAGGGCCTCATCTTCAGCCAGAAGGTAAGAGAAAGAACGACATGGTGAGACCAAGTTTCGGTGAACAAGGCCCGCACTTTATTTTTCAGAGTAGTTTTTAGGCCTTAAGTTATGCATAGAGGATGGGGGAAGGGGTCGAGTCTTGCAGGAACCAGGGTTTTTCCGAACGATCATATGAAAAGCTTCGGTGATTTGCATCATCTTCAGTCGGAGGCCGGGCAACATTTTAAGAGGGTTCTTCAGAAAACTCGGGGTCCTCGGAATGTGGAACCACCCACGAGGCCACGTCTGGAATGTCTTCGTAGACCGGCCTTCCTGACAGAGCGAAGGTGGTGGGCCCTTCCAGAAAAAGAAGTCGACTCCTGTCCAGGTTCAAACAGGAAAGCTAGGGCTTAGACCAAGGGGGTGCCGGAAACCTCAGGTTCCTCAGAGGGAAGGGATTTGGGAACTTTGTGGGCAATCAAGGGTGCCAAGTGCCCTTTCGACCTCCAATTTCTAATGAATCTTGTAGCTACGGAAAGGGCTTCATCTTTGGACGGGGGAGCCACTGGTTTTTCTCGAGTTGGGAGGCTCTGAACAATCACATGTGGCCAGAAAACCTATTCAGGCAGGCAAGGATTTCCAAAGGAGTTTGCAGGTTAAACACTGTCACACCCAGGAATCATCTAGGCTGGTCCAGAAGCCAACTCTTCTCCGACAGGGATCTCGGGGGAGAGCACCCCGGAAAGGCAGATCTCGAGTGGAAGCACAAGCAGAAAGTCGCCTGCTCTGGTCGGGGGTATCTCTTGGAGCTTTGGGTGGACTCCTGGAGTCGATCCCGCCTGCGGAGCGAGCCTCCTTCCTCATGACCATGCAGGGCGGAGTTCCTCACTGGCTCCCAGCAGTGCGGTTTTCTCAGTGGAGCGTTGCGAGTTCCTGAGTGGGGCGGTCAGGGCTCTCGGGTCTCCATGCGGTGGCCAGGCAGCGCGCCTGCTCCCGAGCCATGGTAGGGGAATCTGGCCTCGAGACGTGTTGAAGAAGGTCTCTCGAGGTCTTTCGGGTTGAGGCAGGAAACCCTGGGTTCCCTCGACTTGTGCAGGTGACCTCAGGGGGCTTCTCATGGTGGCTCTGAGAAGCCAGGGAAACTGGAGGTGGGAGGGGCCTCTCGGGACTCCACTGGGTTTGGTGCATTGGAAGAGGGCCTCATCTCCAGTTGAGGCAGGAACCGCAGGGTACCTCTGATTTCAGACTCCGATCGCAGGGTCCCTGCAGACTGGGGACAGGAGAGTCAGGCCTCGTCTTGGGTTGAGGCATGGAACTCCGCTTGCCTCTCGAGATGTCCCCGGGGAGAGAGGCCACTTGTCGAGCTGTATTTGGAACCTGGGGTTTTTTCCGAACGATGCACGGGAAAAACTGCCCCTTCGTGTTGACTTCATTCACAGGGTGGAGTTCGGAGAGGTGTCCGGGCATCGGGTTCTTATCAAGAGGGGACCGGGAAATCGGGGTCCTACGGAATGTGGAACCACCCACGAGGCCACGTCTGGAATGTCTTCGTGAGACCGGCCTCATCCTGAGGTGCGACCGGAAGGTCGGGAACCCCTTCCAGACAAAGCAGGGGAGTCGACCCTCCTGTCCAGATCAGGAGGGGAGAAAGGGCTCAGAGGAAGGGGTGCCGGAAAACCTCAGTGTTCCTCTCGAGGGAGACCGGGATTTCGGGGAACTTTGTGGGTCGCATCAAGGGTGCCAAGTGCCCTTTCGACCTCCAATTCCTAACGTGGGACTTCTCCTGAGGCGCTGTAGCGGGAAAGGGCTTCATCTTGCGATGACGGGGGAGCCACGTGGTTTTTCTCGAGTTACGGCGGGATTCTCGAGTTACGACGGGGAATTCAGGCTGCCTCTTGTGTTGGCCCAGGCAAGTCCAATCTTCCATTCGAGTTGCGAAGGAAAGCTGGGGATTGCTCTCGAGTGACTGCAGGGCCAATAGACCTCATCTAGGCTTGTGTCCAGAAGCCAATGTTCCTCTCCAGGGGCGACAGGGATCTCGGGGTTGCATTCCAGACGCACCCGGGGAGACAGGCATTCATCTCGAGTGGAAGCAAAGAACCCCGCTCTGCTCTCGAGTCGCGACGGGTATCTCTTGGAGCTCACTGGGTGGACTCAAGGGAGTCAAGCCTCCTGAGGCGTTTGGAGAGAGGTCGCGAGATTGGTCTCTAGGCCATGCAGGAGACGAAGGCCCTCATCTCTCGATGACGGGGGAATCTCGGGGTTGTTCTCGAGCGGCGGCCCCAGTGTGCGGTTTCTCACGAGGTACGACGGCGAGGTCAGTGAGCCTCTCGTGGGGCGCCAGGGAAGTCGGGTCTCCATGCGAGTGGCGAGGGGGAGCGCGTCATTGCTCCCGAGCCATGGTAGGGGAATCTGGCCTCGAGACGTGTTGAAGAAGGTCTCTCGAGGTCTTTCTCGGGTTGAGGCAGGAAACCCTGGGTTCCCTCGACTTGTGCAGGTGACCTCAGGGGGCTTCTCATGGTGGCTCTGAGAAGCCAGGGAAACTGGAGGTGGGAGGGGCCTCTCGGGACTCCACTGGGTTTGGTGCATTGGAAGAGGGCCTCATCTCCAGTTGAGGCAGGAACCGCAGGGTACCTCTGATTTCAGACTCCGATCGCAGGGTCCCTGCAGACTGGGGACAGGAGAGTCAGGCCTCGTCTTGGGTTGAGGCATGGAACTCCGCTTGCCTCTCGAGATGTCCCCGGGGAGAGAGGCCACTTGTCGAGCTGTATTTGGAACCTGGGGTTTTTCCGAACGATGCACGGGAAAAACTGCCCCTTCGTGTTGACTTCATTCACAGGGTGGAGTTCGGAGAGGTGTCCGGGCATCGGGTTCTTATCAAGAGGGGACCGGGAAATCGGGGTCCTACGGAATGTGGAACCACCCACGAGGCCACGTCTGGAATGTCTTCGTGAGACCGGCCTCATCCTGAGGTGCGACCGGAAGGTCGGGAACCCCTTCCAGACAAAGCAGGGGAGTCGACCCTCCTGTCCAGATCAGGAGGGGAGAAAGGGCTCAGAGGAGGGGGTGCCGGAAAACCTCAGTGTTCCTCTCGAGGGAGACCGGGATTTCGGGGAACTTTGTGGGTCGCATCAAGGGTGCCAAGTGCCCTTTCGACCTCCAATTCCTAACGTGGGACTTCTCCTGAGGCGCTGTAGCGGGAAAGGGCTTCATCTTGCGATGACGGGGGAGCCACGTGGTTTTTCTCGAGTTACGGCGGGATTCTCGAGTTACGACGGGGAATTCAGGCTGCCTCTTGTGTTGGCCCAGGCAAGTCCAATCTTCCATTCGAGTTGCGAAGGAAAGCTGGGGATTGCTCTCGAGTGACTGCAGGGCCAATAGACCTCATCTAGGCTTGTGTCCAGAAGCCAATGTTCCTCTCCAGGGGCGACAGGGATCTCGGGGTTGCATTCCAGACGCACCCGGGGAGACAGGCATTCATCTCGAGTGGAAGCAAAGAACCCCGCTCTGCTCTCGAGTCGCGACGGGTATCTCTTGGAGCTCACTGGGTGGACTCAAGGGAGTCAAGCCTCCTGAGGCGTTTGGAGAGAGGTCGCGAGATTGGTCTCTAGGCCATGCAGGAGACGAAGGCCCTCATCTCTCGATGACGGGGGAATCTCGGGGTTGTTCTCGAGCGGCGGCCCCAGTGTGCGGTTTCTCACGAGGTACGACGGCGAGGTCAGTGAGCCTCTCGTGGGGCGCCAGGGAAGTCGGGTCTCCATGCGAGTGGCGAGGGGAGCGCGTCATTGCTCCCGAGCCATGGTAGGGGAGGGGACTGGCCCCGGCTGATCCAGGGTCTCTCGAGGAGTCGGGTAGGCGAAATCAGGAAACCACTGCTTAATTGCAGGTTCATTGAGGATCTAAAGGGAAATGGAAGGAGGGAGGGCTCAGTGAGGGACTCAGTGGGAAAAGAGGCTGAATAATTCAGCCAGAAGGTAAGAGAAGGAACGACAGGTGAGACCAAGTTTCAGGTGAACAAGGCCCGCACTTTATTTTTCAAAGTAGTTTTTAGGCCTTAAGTTTGATAGAGGATAATGGGGGAAGGGGTCGAGTCTTGCAGCAAACCAGGCTTTCTTCCTGAACTTATCATATGGAAAGCTTAGGTGATTTGCATCATCTTCTGGCCCGGAGGCCTGTTAACATTTTAAGACCTTTTCTTCAGAAACCTTATTTTTTCTAAAGGTGGTTGGTCAGGAGCCACCCTCCAAAAAGCATTAGATAGAGTTGCCTTCCTACAGAGCAAAGGTGTGGTGGGCTAGACAAGAAAAAGAATTAACTCAAGGGTCCCAGGTTACAAACATTAAAGCTACTACTTACACCAATTATATTAATCAATACACTGCCAGGGACACAGCAGGTAAGGGATTTGGAAACTTAGCAGCAAACAAGGGCCCAACAAGTGAAAACCATTCACCAATACAATTTCTAATCAATCTTGTAACTACTCAAAAGAATTTGTGTTTAGACAGTTTAGAACATCTCCTGCCTCTCACAGTTGGGAGGCTCTGAACAATCACATGTGGCCGGAAAAACCTATTCAGGCAGGCTAGAGGATTTCCAAAGGAGTTTGCAGGTTAAACACTGTCACACCCAGGAATTTTCTCTGGTCCAGAAGCCAACTCTTTTCTCAGAGAGGTCGGGCAGAGCCCCCGGGAGTCAGATCTCGGTGGAAGCACAAGAAAGTCAAGCTCTCTTTTGGGGGTATCTCTCGAGACTGGGGACTCTGAGCTCGATCCCGCCATGCGGAGACGAGCCTCCTTCCTCGATGACCGGGGTCATGGGCGGAGTTCCTCACTGCCCCAGCAGTGCGTTTTCCAGTGGAGCGATTCCAGAGCCTGAAGGTGGGGCGAGGGAAGTGCGGGTCTCCATGCGAGTGGCAGGGGGAGCGCTCATTGCTGCCGAGCTCATGGCAGGGGAATCTGGCCTCGAGACGTGTTGAAGAAGGTCTCTCGAGGTCTTTCTCGGGTTGAGGCAGGAAACCCTGGGTTCCCTCGACTTGTGCAGGTGACCTCAGGGGGCTTCTCATGGTGGCTCTGAGAAGCCAGGGAAACTGGAGGTGGGAGGGGCCTCTCGGGACTCCACTGGGTTTGGTGCATTGGAAGAGGGCCTCATCTCCAGTTGAGGCAGGAACCGCAGGGTACCTCTGATTTCAGACTCCGATCGCAGGGTCCCTGCAGACTGGGGACAGGAGAGTCAGGCCTCGTCTTGGGTTGAGGCATGGAACTCCGCTTGCCTCTCGAGATGTCCCCGGGGAGAGAGGCCACTTGTCGAGCTGTATTTGGAACCTGGGGTTTTTTCCGACGATGCACGGGAAAAACTGCCCCTTCGTGTTGACTTCATTCACAGGGTGGAGTTCGGAGAGGTGTCCGGGCATCGGGTTCTTATCAAGAGGGGACCGGGAAATCGGGGTCCTACGGAATGTGGAACCACCCACGAGGCCACGTCTGGAATGTCTTCGTGAGACCGGCCTCATCCTGAGGTGCGACCGGAAGGTCGGGAACCCCTTCCAGACAAAGCAGGGGAGTCGACCCTCCTGTCCAGATCAGGAGGGGAGAAGGGCTCAGAGGAAGGGGTGCCGGAAAACCTCAGTGTTCCTCTCGAGGGAGACCGGGATTTCGGGGAACTTTGTGGGTCGCATCAAGGGTGCCAAGTGCCCTTTCGACCTCCAATTCCTAACGTGGGACTTCTCCTGAGCGCTGTAGCGGGAAAGGGCTTCATCTTGCGATGACGGGGGAGCCACGTGGTTTTTCTCGAGTTACGGCGGGATTCTCGAGTTACGACGGGGAATTCAGGCTGCCTCTTGTGTTGGCCCAGGCAAGTCCAATCTTCCATTCGAGTTGCGAAGGAAAGCTGGGGATTGCTCTCGAGTGACTGCAGGGCCAATAGACCTCATCTAGGCTTGTGTCCAGAAGCCAATGTTCCTCTCCAGGGGCGACAGGGATCTCGGGGTTGCATTCCAGACGCACCCGGGGAGACAGGCATTCATCTCGAGTGGAAGCAAAGAACCCCGCTCTGCTCTCGAGTCGCGACGGGTATCTCTTGGAGCTCACTGGGTGGACTCAAGGGAGTCAAGCCTCCTGAGGCGTTTGGAGAGAGGTCGCGAGATTGGTCTCTAGGCCATGCAGGAGACGAAGGCCCTCATCTCTCGATGACGGGGGAATCTCGGGGTTGTTCTCGAGCGGCGGCCCCAGTGTGCGGTTTCTCACGAGGTACGACGGCGAGGTCAGTGAGCCTCTCGTGGGGCGCCAGGGAAGTCGGGTCTCCATGCGAGTGGCGAGGGGAGCGCGTCATTGCTCCCGAGCCATGGTAGGGGGGGATCTGGCCTCGAGACGTGTTGAAGGGTCTCTCGAGGTTTCCCGGGTTGAGGCGAAGACCCAGGAAACCACTGCTGACCTCAGGGGTTCATGGTGGCTCTAAAGGGAAACTGGAATGGGAGGGCTCAGGGAGGAAACTCAGTGGTGAAAAGAGGCTGAATCTTCAGCCAGAAGGTAAGAGAAAGAACGACATGGTGAGACCAAGTTTCGGTGAACAAGGCCCTCGTCTTTATTTTTCCAGTTTTTATCCCTTAAGTTATGCATAGAGGATAATGGGGAAGGGGTCGAGTCTTGCAGCAAACCAGGCTTTCTTCCCGAACGATCATATGCAAAGCTTAGGTGATTTGCATCATCTTCTGGCCCGGAGGCCTGTTAACATTTTAAGACCTTTTCTTCAGAAAACGGGGTTCTCGGAAGGTGGCCACCCACGAGGCCACGTCTGGAATGTCTTCGGAAAGTGGCCTTCCTACGAGCAAAGGTGTGGTGGGCTCCAGACAAAAGGAGTAACTCAAGGTCCCAGGTTCAAACACAGCTACTACTTACACCAATTATATTAATCAATACCTGCCAGGGACTCAGCAGGGAAGGGATTTGGGAACTTTGGGCATCAAGGGTGCAACAAGTGCCCTTTCCACCTCCAATTTCTAATCAATCTTGTAACTACTCAAAGGGAATCTCTTTAGACAGGGGAGAACATCTGGTTTTTCTCGAGTTGGGAGGCTCTGAACAATCACATGTGGCCAGGAAAATCCTATTCAGGCAGGCTAGAGGATTTCCAGAGTTTGAAGGTTAAACACTGTCACACCCAGGAATTTCTAGGCTGGAACAGAAGCCAACTTCTCCAGCGACAGGGATCTGGGGGAGAGCCCCGGGGAGCACAGAGGTTTCGGTGAGAAGCACAAGCAGAAAGAAGGCTGCTCTGGTCGCGGGGTATCTCTGGAGCTCCTGGGGGACTCCTGGAGTCAAGCCTCCTGAGGCGTTTGGAGAGCCTCCTTCCTCAGGCCATGCAGGGACGAGGCCCTCACTGGCTCCCAGCAGGGGGTTCTCAGCGGCGGCCATTGCGGTTCCTCAAGGACGACGGCGAGGTCAGTGAGCCTCTCGTGGGGCGCCAGGGAAGTCGGGTCTCCATGCGAGTGGCGAGGACGCCTGCTCCCGAGCCATGGTAGGGGAATCTGGCCTCGAGACGTGTTGAAGAAGGTCTCTCGAGGTCTTTCTCGGGTTGAGGCAGGAAACCCTGGGTTCCCTCGACTTGTGCAGGTGACCTCAGGGGCTTCTCATGGTGGCTCTGAGAAGCCAGGGAAACTGGAGGTGGGAGGGGCCTCTCGGGACTCCACTGGGTTTGGTGCATTGGAAGAGGGCCTCATCTCCAGTTGAGGCAGGAACCGCAGGGTACCTCTGATTTCAGACTCCGATCGCAGGGTCCCTGCAGACTGGGGACAGGAGAGTCAGGCCTCGTCTTGGGTTGAGGCATGGAACTCCGCTTGCCTCTCGAGATGTCCCCGGGGAGAGAGGCCACTTGTCGAGCTGTATTTGGAACCTGGGGTTTTTTCCGAACGATGCACGGAAAAACTGCCCCTTCGTGTTGACTTCATTCACAGGGTGGAGTTCGGAGAGGTGTCCGGGCATCGGGTTCTTATCAAGAGGGGACCGGGAAATCGGGGTCCTACGGAATGTGGAACCACCCACGAGGCCACGTCTGGAATGTCTTCGTGAGACCGGCCTCATCCTGAGGTGCGACCGGAAGGTCGGGAACCCCTTCCAGACAAAGCAGGGGAGTCGACCCTCCTGTCCAGATCAGGAGGGGAGAAAGGGCTCAGAGGAGGGGTGCCGGAAAACCTCAGTGTTCCTCTCGAGGGAGACCGGGATTTCGGGGAACTTTGTGGGTCGCATCAAGGGTGCCAAGTGCCCTTTCGACCTCCAATTCCTAACGTGGGACTTCTCCTGAGGCGCTGTAGCGGGAAAGGGCTTCATCTTGCGATGACGGGGGAGCCACGTGGTTTTTCTCGAGTTACGGCGGGATTCTCGAGTTACGACGGGGAATTCAGGCTGCCTCTTGTGTTGGCCCAGGCAAGTCCAATCTTCCATTCGAGTTGCGAAGGAAAGCTGGGGATTGCTCTCGAGTGACTGCAGGGCCAATAGACCTCATCTAGGCTTGTGTCCAGAAGCCAATGTTCCTCTCCAGGGGCGACAGGGATCTCGGGGTTGCATTCCAGACGCACCCGGGGAGACAGGCATTCATCTCGAGTGGAAGCAAAGAACCCCGCTCTGCTCTCGAATCGCGACGGGTATCTCTTGGAGCTCACTGGGTGGACTCAAGGGAGTCAAGCCTCCTGAGGCGTTTGGAGAGAGGTCGCGAGATTGGTCTCTAGGCCATGCAGGAGACGAAGGCCCTCATCTCTCGATGACGGGGGAATCTCGGGGTTGTTCTCGAGCGGCGGCCCCAGTGTGCGGTTTCTCACGAGGTACGACGGCGAGGTCAGTGAGCCTCTCGTGGGGCGCCAGGGAAGTCGGGTCTCCATGCGAGTGGCGAGGGGAGCGCGTCATTGCTCCCGAGCCATGGTAGGGGAATCTGGCCTCGAGACGTGTTGAAGAAGGTCTCTCGAGGTCTTTCGGGTTGAGGCAGGAAACCCTGGGTTCCCTCGACTTGTGCAGGTGACCTCAGGGGGCTTCTCATGGTGGCTCTGAGAAGCCAGGGAAACTGGAGGTGGGAGGGGCCTCTCGGGACTCCACTGGGTTTGGTGCATTGGAAGAGGGCCTCATCTCCAGTTGAGGCAGGAACCGCAGGGTACCTCTGATTTCAGACTCCGATCGCAGGGTCCCTGCAGACTGGGGACAGGAGAGTCAGGCCTCGTCTTGGGTTGAGGCATGGAACTCCGCTTGCCTCTCGAGATGTCCCCGGGGAGAGAGGCCGCTTGTCGAGCTGTATTTGGAACCTGGGGTTTTTCCGAACGATGCACGGAAAAACTGCCCCTTCGTGTTGACTTCATTCACAGGGTGGAGTTCGGAGAGGTGTCCGGGCATCGGGTTCTTATCAAGAGGGGACCGGGAAATCGGGGTCCTACGGAATGTGGAACCACCCACGAGGCCACGTCTGGAATGTCTTCGTGAGACCGGCCTCATCCTGAGGTGCGACCGGAAGGTCGGGAACCCCTTCCAGACAAAGCAGGGGAGTCGACCCTCCTGTCCAGATCAGGAGGGGAGAAAGGGCTCAGAGGAGGGGTGCCGGAAAACCTCAGTGTTCCTCTCGAGGGAGACCGGGATTTCGGGGAACTTTGTGGGTCGCATCAAGGGTGCCAAGTGCCCTTTCGACCTCCAATTCCTAACGTGGGACTTCTCCTGAGGCGCTGTAGCGGGAAAGGGCTTCATCTTGCGATGACGGGGGAGCCACGTGGTTTTTCTCGAGTTACGGCGGGATTCTCGAGTTACGACGGGGAATTCAGGCTGCCTCTTGTGTTGGCCCAGGCAAGTCCAATCTTCCATTCGAGTTGCGAAGGAAAGCTGGGGATTGCTCTCGAGTGACTGCAGGGCCAATAGACCTCATCTAGGCTTGTGTCCAGAAGCCAATGTTCCTCTCCAGGGGCGACAGGGATCTCGGGGTTGCATTCCAGACGCACCCGGGGAGACAGGCATTCATCTCGAGTGGAAGCAAAGAACCCCGCTCTGCTCTCGAATCGCGACGGGTATCTCTTGGAGCTCACTGGGTGGACTCAAGGGAGTCAAGCCTCCTGAGGCGTTTGGAGAGAGGTCGCGAGATTGGTCTCTAGGCCATGCAGGAGACGAAGGCCCTCATCTCTCGATGACGGGGGAATCTCGGGGTTGTTCTCGAGCGGCGGCCCCAGTGTGCGGTTTCTCACGAGGTACGACGGCGAGGTCAGTGAGCCTCTCGTGGGGCGCCAGGGAAGTCGGGTCTCCATGCGAGTGGCGAGGGGAGCGCGTCATTGCTCCCGAGCCATGGTAGGGGAATCTGGCCTCGAGACGTGTTGAAGAAGGTCTCTCGAGGTCTTTCTCGGGTTGAGGCAGGAAACCCTGGGTTCCCTCGACTTGTGCAGGTGACCTCAGGGGGCTTCTCATGGTGGCTCTGAGAAGCCAGGGAAACTGGAGGTGGGAGGGGCCTCTCGGGACTCCACTGGGTTTGGTGCATTGGAAGAGGGCCTCATCTCCAGTTGAGGCAGGAACCGCAGGGTACCTCTGATTTCAGACTCCGATCGCAGGGTCCCTGCAGACTGGGGACAGGAGAGTCAGGCCTCGTCTTGGGTTGAGGCATGGAACTCCGCTTGCCTCTCGAGATGTCCCCGGGGAGAGAGGCCGCTTGTCGAGCTGTATTTGGAACCTGGGGTTTTTCCGAACGATGCACGGAAAAACTGCCCCTTCGTGTTGACTTCATTCACAGGGTGGAGTTCGGAGAGGTGTCCGGGCATCGGGTTCTTATCAAGAGGGGACCGGGAAATCGGGGTCCTACGGAATGTGGAACCACCCACGAGGCCACGTCTGGAATGTCTTCGTGAGACCGGCCTCATCCTGAGGTGCGACCGGAAGGTCGGGAACCCCTTCCAGACAAAGCAGGGGAGTCGACCCTCCTGTCCAGATCAGGAGGGGAGAAAGGGCTCAGAGGAGGGGGTGCCGGAAAACCTCAGTGTTCCTCTCGAGGGAGACCGGGATTTCGGGGAACTTTGTGGGTCGCATCAAGGGTGCCAAGTGCCCTTTCGACCTCCAATTCCTAACGTGGGACTTCTCCTGAGGCGCTGTAGCGGGAAAGGGCTTCATCTTGCGATGACGGGGGAGCCACGTGGTTTTTCTCGAGTTACGGCGGGATTCTCGAGTTACGACGGGGAATTCAGGCTGCCTCTTGTGTTGGCCCAGGCAAGTCCAATCTTCCATTCGAGTTGCGAAGGAAAGCTGGGGATTGCTCTCGAGTGACTGCAGGGCCAATAGACCTCATCTAGGCTTGTGTCCAGAAGCCAATGTTCCTCTCCAGGGGCGACAGGGATCTCGGGGTTGCATTCCAGACGCACCCGGGGAGACAGGCATTCATCTCGAGTGGAAGCAAAGAACCCCGCTCTGCTCTCGAATCGCGACGGGTATCTCTTGGAGCTCACTGGGTGGACTCAAGGGAGTCAAGCCTCCTGAGGCGTTTGGAGAGAGGTCGCGAGATTGGTCTCTAGGCCATGCAGGAGACGAAGGCCCTCATCTCTCGATGACGGGGGAATCTCGGGGTTGTTCTCGAGCGGCGGCCCCAGTGTGCGGTTTCTCACGAGGTACGACGGCGAGGTCAGTGAGCCTCTCGTGGGGCGCCAGGGAAGTCGGGTCTCCATGCGAGTGGCGAGGGGAGCGCGTCATTGCTCCCGAGCCATGGTAGGGGAATCTGGCCTCGAGACGTGTTGAAGAAGGTCTCTCGAGGTTTCCCGGGTTGAGGCAGGAAACCCTGGGTTCCCTCGACTTGTGCAGGTGACCTCAGGGGGCTTCTCAGGGCTCTGAGAATGGGAAACTCAGTGGGAGGGGCCTCTGGTGACTGAAGAGGGGTAGTTCAGGCAGAAGGTGAGGCAGGAACGACAGGGTACCAAGTTTCAGACTGAACAGGGTCCCTGCACTGGGGACAGGAGAGTCAGGCCTCGTCTTGAGATGCATAGAGGATAATGGGGAAGGGGTCGAGTGTTTTGGAACCTGGGGTTTTTCCGAACGATGCACGGGAAAAGCTTCGGTGATTTGCATCATCACTGGGTGGAGGCCGGGCAAGGTTCCGGGACCTTTTCTTCAGAAAAATCGGGTCCTCGGAATGTGGCCACCCACGAGGCCACGTCTGGAATGTCTTCGGAAACCGGCCTTCCTGACAGAGCAAAGGTGTGGTGGGCCCTTCAAGACAAAGAGGGGACTCAAGGGTCCAGGTCCAAACAGGAAAGAAAGGGCTCAGACCAAGGGGGTTAATCAAACCTCAGGGACTCAGAGGGAAGGGATTTGGGAACTTTGGGGCATCAAGGGTGCAACAAGTGCCCCTTTTCACCTCCAATTTCTAATGAATCTTGTAGCTACGGAAAGGGAATCTGTGTTTGACAGGGGAGAACACTGGTTTTTCTCGAGTTACGGCGGGATTCTCGAGTTACACGGGTTCAGGCTGCCTCTTTGTTGGCAGGCAAGTCCAATCTTCCATTCGAGTTTGAAGGAAACACTGTCACTGCAGGGAATAGATCATCTAGGCTTGTGTCCAGAAGCCAATGTTTCTCCAGCGACAGGGATCTCGGGGGGAGACGCACCCGGGGAGGCATTCATCTCGGTGGAAGCACAAGCAGAACCCCGGCTGCTCTGAATCGGGGGTATCTCTTGGAGCTCACTGGGTGGACTCGGAGTCAAGCCTCCTGAGGCGTTTGGAGAGCTTCCTCAGGCCATGCAGGGACGAAGGTCATCTCTCGATCCCAGCATCTCGGGGTTGTTCTCAGCGGCGGCCCCAGTGTGCGGTTTCTCACGAGGTACGACGGCGAGGTCAGTGAGCCTCTCGTGGGGCGCCAGGGAAGTCGGGTCTCCATGCGAGTGGCGAGGAGCGCCTGCTCCCGAGCCATGGTAGGGGAATCTGGCCTCGAGACGTGTTGAAGAAGGTCTCTCGAGGTCTTTCTCGGGTTGAGGCAGGAAACCCTGGGTTCCCTCGACTTGTGCAGGTGACCTCAGGGGGCTTCTCATGGTGGCTCTGAGAAGCCAGGGAAACTGGAGGTGGGAGGGGCCTCTCGGGACTCCACTGGGTTTGGTGCATTGGAAGAGGGCCTCATCTCCAGTTGAGGCAGGAACCGCAGGGTACCTCTGATTTCAGACTCCGATCGCAGGGTCCCTGCAGACTGGGGACAGGAGAGTCAGGCCTCGTCTTGGGTTGAGGCATGGAACTCCGCTTGCCTCTCGAGATGTCCCCGGGGAGAGAGGCCGCTTGTCGAGCTGTATTTGGAACCTGGGGTTTTTTCCGAACGATGCACGGAAAAACTGCCCCTTCGTGTTGACTTCATTCACAGGGTGGAGTTCGGAGAGGTGTCCGGGCATCGGGTTCTTATCAAGAGGGGACCGGGAAATCGGGGTCCTACGGAATGTGGAACCACCCACGAGGCCACGTCTGGAATGTCTTCGTGAGACCGGCCTCATCCTGAGGTGCGACCGGAAGGTCGGGAACCCCTTCCAGACAAAGCAGGGGAGTCGACCCTCCTGTCCAGATCAGGAGGGGAGAAAGGGCTCAGAGGAGGGGTGCCGGAAAACCTCAGTGTTCCTCTCGAGGGAGACCGGGATTTCGGGGAACTTTGTGGGTCGCATCAAGGGTGCCAAGTGCCCTTTCGACCTCCAATTCCTAACGTGGGACTTCTCCTGAGGCGCTGTAGCGGGAAAGGGCTTCATCTTGCGATGACGGGGGAGCCACGTGGTTTTTCTCGAGTTACGGCGGGATTCTCGAGTTACGACGGGGAATTCAGGCTGCCTCTTGTGTTGGCCCAGGCAAGTCCAATCTTCCATTCGAGTTGCGAAGGAAAGCTGGGGATTGCTCTCGAGTGACTGCAGGGCCAATAGACCTCATCTAGGCTTGTGTCCAGAAGCCAATGTTCCTCTCCAGGGGCGACAGGGATCTCGGGGTTGCATTCCAGACGCACCCGGGGAGACAGGCATTCATCTCGAGTGGAAGCAAAGAACCCCGCTCTGCTCTCGAATCGCGACGGGTATCTCTTGGAGCTCACTGGGTGGACTCAAGGGAGTCAAGCCTCCTGAGGCGTTTGGAGAGAGGTCGCGAGATTGGTCTCTAGGCCATGCAGGAGACGAAGGCCCTCATCTCTCGATGACGGGGGAATCTCGGGGTTGTTCTCGAGCGGCGGCCCCAGTGTGCGGTTTCTCACGAGGTACGACGGCGAGGTCAGTGAGCCTCTCGTGGGGCGCCAGGGAAGTCGGGTCTCCATGCGAGTGGCGAGGGGAGCGCGTCATTGCTCCCGAGCCATGGTAGGGGAATCTGGCCTCGAGACGTGTTGAAGAAGGTCTCTCGAGGTCTTTCTCGGGTTGAGGCAGGAAACCCTGGGTTCCCTCGACTTGTGCAGGTGACCTCAGGGGGCTTCTCATGGTGGCTCTGAGAAGCCAGGGAAACTGGAGGTGGGAGGGGCCTCTCGGGACTCCACTGGGTTTGGTGCATTGGAAGAGGGCCTCATCTCCAGTTGAGGCAGGAACCGCAGGGTACCTCTGATTTCAGACTCCGATCGCAGGGTCCCTGCAGACTGGGGACAGGAGAGTCAGGCCTCGTCTTGGGTTGAGGCATGGAACTCCGCTTGCCTCTCGAGATGTCCCCGGGGAGAGAGGCCGCTTGTCGAGCTGTATTTGGAACCTGGGGTTTTTCCGAACGATGCACGGAAAAACTGCCCCTTCGTGTTGACTTCATTCACAGGGTGGAGTTCGGAGAGGTGTCCGGGCATCGGGTTCTTATCAAGAGGGGACCGGGAAATCGGGGTCCTACGGAATGTGGAACCACCCACGAGGCCACGTCTGGAATGTCTTCGTGAGACCGGCCTCATCCTGAGGTGCGACCGGAAGGTCGGGAACCCCTTCCAGACAAAGCAGGGGAGTCGACCCTCCTGTCCAGATCAGGAGGGGAGAAAGGGCTCAGAGGAGGGGGTGCCGGAAAACCTCAGTGTTCCTCTCGAGGGAGACCGGGATTTCGGGGAACTTTGTGGGTCGCATCAAGGGTGCCAAGTGCCCTTTCGACCTCCAATTCCTAACGTGGGACTTCTCCTGAGGCGCTGTAGCGGGAAAGGGCTTCATCTTGCGATGACGGGGGAGCCACGTGGTTTTTCTCGAGTTACGGCGGGATTCTCGAGTTACGACGGGGAATTCAGGCTGCCTCTTGTGTTGGCCCAGGCAAGTCCAATCTTCCATTCGAGTTGCGAAGGAAAGCTGGGGATTGCTCTCGAGTGACTGCAGGGCCAATAGACCTCATCTAGGCTTGTGTCCAGAAGCCAATGTTCCTCTCCAGGGGCGACAGGGATCTCGGGGTTGCATTCCAGACGCACCCGGGGAGACAGGCATTCATCTCGAGTGGAAGCAAAGAACCCCGCTCTGCTCTCGAGTCGCGACGGGTATCTCTTGGAGCTCACTGGGTGGACTCAAGGGAGTCAAGCCTCCTGAGGCGTTTGGAGAGAGGTCGCGAGATTGGTCTCTAGGCCATGCAGGAGACGAAGGCCCTCATCTCTCGATGACGGGGGAATCTCGGGGTTGTTCTCGAGCGGCGGCCCCAGTGTGCGGTTTCTCACGAGGTACGACGGCGAGGTCAGTGAGCCTCTCGTGGGGCGCCAGGGAAGTCGGGTCTCCATGCGAGTGGCGAGGGGAGCGCGTCATTGCTCCCGAGCCATGGTAGGGGAATCTGGCCTCGAGACGTGTTGAAGAAGGTCTCTCGAGGTCTTTCCGGGTTGAGGCAGGAAACCCTGGGTTCCCTCGACTTGTGCAGGTGACCTCAGGGGGCTTCTCATGGTGGCTCTGAGAAGCCAGGGAAACTGGAGGTGGGAGGGGCCTCTCGGGACTCCACTGGGTTTGGTGCATTGGAAGAGGGCCTCATCTCCAGTTGAGGCAGGAACCGCAGGGTACCTCTGATTTCAGACTCCGATCGCAGGGTCCCTGCAGACTGGGGACAGGAGAGTCAGGCCTCGTCTTGGGTTGAGGCATGGAACTCCGCTTGCCTCTCGAGATGTCCCCGGGGAGAGAGGCCGCTTGTCGAGCTGTATTTGGAACCTGGGGTTTTTCCGAACGATGCACGGAAAAACTGCCCCTTCGTGTTGACTTCATTCACAGGGTGGAGTTCGGAGAGGTGTCCGGGCATCGGGTTCTTATCAAGAGGGGACCGGGAAATCGGGGTCCTACGGAATGTGGAACCACCCACGAGGCCACGTCTGGAATGTCTTCGTGAGACCGGCCTCATCCTGAGGTGCGACCGGAAGGTCGGGAACCCCTTCCAGACAAAGCAGGGGAGTCGACCCTCCTGTCCAGATCAGGAGGGGAGAAAGGGCTCAGAGGGGGTGCCGGAAAACCTCAGTGTTCCTCTCGAGGGAGACCGGGATTTCGGGGAACTTTGTGGGTCGCATCAAGGGTGCCAAGTGCCCTTTCGACCTCCAATTCCTAACGTGGGACTTCTCCTGAGGCGCTGTAGCGGGAAAGGGCTTCATCTTGCGATGACGGGGGAGCCACGTGGTTTTTCTCGAGTTACGGCGGGATTCTCGAGTTACGACGGGGAATTCAGGCTGCCTCTTGTGTTGGCCCAGGCAAGTCCAATCTTCCATTCGAGTTGCGAAGGAAAGCTGGGGATTGCTCTCGAGTGACTGCAGGGCCAATAGACCTCATCTAGGCTTGTGTCCAGAAGCCAATGTTCCTCTCCAGGGGCGACAGGGATCTCGGGGTTGCATTCCAGACGCACCCGGGGAGACAGGCATTCATCTCGAGTGGAAGCAAAGAACCCCGCTCTGCTCTCGAATCGCGACGGGTATCTCTTGGAGCTCACTGGGTGGACTCAAGGGAGTCAAGCCTCCTGAGGCGTTTGGAGAGAGGTCGCGAGATTGGTCTCTAGGCCATGCAGGAGACGAAGGCCCTCATCTCTCGATGACGGGGGAATCTCGGGGTTGTTCTCGAGCGGCGGCCCCAGTGTGCGGTTTCTCACGAGGTACGACGGCGAGGTCAGTGAGCCTCTCGTGGGGCGCCAGGGAAGTCGGGTCTCCATGCGAGTGGCGAGGGGAGCGCGTCATTGCTCCCGAGCCATGGTAGGGGAATCTGGCCTCGAGACGTGTTGAAGAAGGTCTCTCGAGGTCTTTCCCGGGTTGAGGCAGGAAACCCTGGGTTCCCTCGACTTGTGCAGGTGACCTCAGGGGCTTCTCATGGTGGCTCTGAGAAGCCAGGGAAACTGGAGGTGGGAGGGGCCTCTCGGGACTCCACTGGGTTTGGTGCATTGGAAGAGGGCCTCAATCTTCAGCCAGAAGGTAAGGAAAGAACGACAGGTGAGACCAAGACTCCTGAACAAGGTCCCTGCACTTGGTTTTTCAAAGTAGTTTGCCCTTAAGTTATGCATAGAGGATAATGGGGGAAGGGTAGAGTCTTGCTGCAAACCAGGGTTTTTCCGAACGATCATATGAAAAGCTTCGGTGATTTGCATCATCTTCTGGTTCGGAGGCCGGTTAACATTTTAAGACCTTTTCCGGAAAACTCGGGGTTCTCGGAATGTGGAACCACCCACGAGGCCACGTCTGGAATGTCTTCGGAGACCGGCCTTCCTGACAGAGCAAAGGTGGACCCCTTCCAGAAAAAGAGTTAACTCTCCTGTCCAGGCAAACAGAAAGCTAGGACTTGCCCAAAACCTAATCAATACTCTCCAGGGAGACAGCAGGGAAGGGATTTGAAACTGCGCATCAAGGGCCCCAAGTGCCCTTTCACCTCCAATTTCTAATCAATCTTGTAACTACTCAAAGGGCTTGTCTTTAGACAGGGGAGAACATCTGGTTTTTCTCGAGTTGGGAGGCTCTGAACAATCACATGTGGCCAGAATGCCTATTCAGGCAGGCAAGAGGATTTCCAAAGGAGTTTGAAGGAAACACTGTCACACCCAGGAATTATCTAGGCTGTCCAGAAGCCAATGTTCCTCTCCAGGGGCGACAGGGATCTCGGGGGAGACGCACCCGGAGACAGGCAGATCTCGAGTGGAAGCACAAGCGAGTATGCTCTGGAGCTGGGGTATCTCTGAGAGCTCCTGGGGACTCCTGGAGAGAGCTCGGTCCCGCCATGCAGGAGACGAGGCCTCATCCTCGATGACGGGGGTCATGGGGGAGTTCTCAGCGGCTCCCCAGTGTGCGGTTTCTCAGAGGAGCGACGGCAGGTCCTGTGGGGCGCCAGGGAAGTCGGGTCTCCATGCAGTGGCGAGGGGCGCGTCATTGCTCCCGAGCCATGGTAGGGGAATCTGGCCTCGAGACGTGTTGAAGAAGGTCTCTCGAGGTCTTTCTCGGGTTGAGGCAGGAAACCCTGGGTTCCCTCGACTTGTGCAGGTGACCTCAGGGGGCTTCTCATGGTGGCTCTGAGAAGCCAGGGAAACTGGAGGTGGGAGGGGCCTCTCGGGACTCCACTGGGTTTGGTGCATTGGAAGAGGGCCTCATCTCCAGTTGAGGCAGGAACCGCAGGGTACCTCTGATTTCAGACTCCGATCGCAGGGTCCCTGCAGACTGGGGACAGGAGAGTCAGGCCTCGTCTTGGGTTGAGGCATGGAACTCCGCTTGCCTCTCGAGATGTCCCCGGGGAGAGAGGCCACTTGTCGAGCTGTATTTGGAACCTGGGGTTTTTCCGAACGATGCACGGGAAAAACTGCCCCTTCGTGTTGACTTCATTCACAGGGTGGAGTTCGGAGAGGTGTCCGGGCATCGGGTTCTTATCAAGAGGGGACCGGGAAATCGGGGTCCTACGGAATGTGGAACCACCCACGAGGCCACGTCTGGAATGTCTTCGTGAGACCGGCCTCATCCTGAGGTGCGACCGGAAGGTCGGGAACCCCTTCCAGACAAAGCAGGGGAGTCGACCCTCCTGTCCAGATCAGGAGGGGAGAAAGGGCTCAGAGGAGGGGTGCCGGAAAACCTCAGTGTTCCTCTCGAGGGAGACCGGGATTTCGGGGAACTTTGTGGGTCGCATCAAGGGTGCCAAGTGCCCTTTCGACCTCCAATTCCTAACGTGGGACTTCTCCTGAGGCGCTGTAGCGGGAAAGGGCTTCATCTTGCGATGACGGGGGAGCCACGTGGTTTTTCTCGAGTTACGGCGGGATTCTCGAGTTACGACGGGGAATTCAGGCTGCCTCTTGTGTTGGCCCAGGCAAGTCCAATCTTCCATTCGAGTTGCGAAGGAAAGCTGGGGATTGCTCTCGAGTGACTGCAGGGCCAATAGACCTCATCTAGGCTTGTGTCCAGAAGCCAATGTTCCTCTCCAGGGGCGACAGGGATCTCGGGGTTGCATTCCAGACGCACCCGGGGAGACAGGCATTCATCTCGAGTGGAAGCAAAGAACCCCGCTCTGCTCTCGAGTCGCGACGGGTATCTCTTGGAGCTCACTGGGTGGACTCAAGGGAGTCAAGCCTCCTGAGGCGTTTGGAGAGAGGTCGCGAGATTGGTCTCTAGGCCATGCAGGAGACGAAGGCCCTCATCTCTCGATGACGGGGGAATCTCGGGGTTGTTCTCGAGCGGCGGCCCCAGTGTGCGGTTTCTCACGAGGTACGACGGCGAGGTCAGTGAGCCTCTCGTGGGGCGCCAGGGAAGTCGGGTCTCCATGCGAGTGGCGAGGGGAGCGCGTCATTGCTCCCGAGCCATGGTAGGGGAATCTGGCCTCGAGACGTGTTGAAGAAGGTCTCTCGAGGTCTTTCTCGGGTTGAGGCAGGAAACCCTGGGTTCCCTCGACTTGTGCAGGTGACCTCAGGGGGCTTCTCATGGTGGCTCTGAGAAGCCAGGGAAACTGGAGGTGGGAGGGGCCTCTCGGGACTCCACTGGGTTTGGTGCATTGGAAGAGGGCCTCATCTCCAGTTGAGGCAGGAACCGCAGGGTACCTCTGATTTCAGACTCCGATCGCAGGGTCCCTGCAGACTGGGGACAGGAGAGTCAGGCCTCGTCTTGGGTTGAGGCATGGAACTCCGCTTGCCTCTCGAGATGTCCCCGGGGAGAGAGGCCACTTGTCGAGCTGTATTTGGAACCTGGGGTTTTTTCCGAACGATGCACGGGAAAAACTGCCCCTTCGTGTTGACTTCATTCACAGGGTGGAGTTCGGAGAGGTGTCCGGGCATCGGGTTCTTATCAAGAGGGGACCGGGAAATCGGGGTCCTACGGAATGTGGAACCACCCACGAGGCCACGTCTGGAATGTCTTCGTGAGACCGGCCTCATCCTGAGGTGCGACCGGAAGGTCGGGAACCCCTTCCAGACAAAGCAGGGGAGTCGACCCTCCTGTCCAGATCAGGAGGGGAGAAAGGGCTCAGAGGAGGGGGTGCCGGAAAACCTCAGTGTTCCTCTCGAGGGAGACCGGGATTTCGGGGAACTTTGTGGGTCGCATCAAGGGTGCCAAGTGCCCTTTCGACCTCCAATTCCTAACGTGGGACTTCTCCTGAGGCGCTGTAGCGGGAAAGGGCTTCATCTTGCGATGACGGGGGAGCCACGTGGTTTTTCTCGAGTTACGGCGGGATTCTCGAGTTACGACGGGGAATTCAGGCTGCCTCTTGTGTTGGCCCAGGCAAGTCCAATCTTCCATTCGAGTTGCGAAGGAAAGCTGGGGATTGCTCTCGAGTGACTGCAGGGCCAATAGACCTCATCTAGGCTTGTGTCCAGAAGCCAATGTTCCTCTCCAGGGGCGACAGGGATCTCGGGGTTGCATTCCAGACGCACCCGGGGAGACAGGCATTCATCTCGAGTGGAAGCAAAGAACCCCGCTCTGCTCTCGAGTCGCGACGGGTATCTCTTGGAGCTCACTGGGTGGACTCAAGGGAGTCAAGCCTCCTGAGGCGTTTGGAGAGAGGTCGCGAGATTGGTCTCTAGGCCATGCAGGAGACGAAGGCCCTCATCTCTCGATGACGGGGGAATCTCGGGGTTGTTCTCGAGCGGCGGCCCCAGTGTGCGGTTTCTCACGAGGTACGACGGCGAGGTCAGTGAGCCTCTCGTGGGGCGCCAGGGAAGTCGGGTCTCCATGCGAGTGGCGAGGGGAGCGCGTCATTGCTCCCGAGCCATGGTAGGGGGGCCTCGAGACGTGTTGAAGAAGGTCTCTCGAGGTTTCGGGAGGCGAAGTCAGGAAACCCTGCTTCCTCAGGGGTCTCATGGTGGCTCTAAAGGGAAACTGGAGGTGGGAGGGCTCAGGGAGGAACTTCAGGGCATTGGAAGAGGGCTGAATCATCCAGCCAGAAGGTAAGGAAAGTACCTCATGGTCAGACCCGATCGCAGGGTCCCTGCACTTCTTTTTCAGAGTCAGGCCTTATCTTGGGTTAGGCATAGAGGATACTGGGGGAAGGCAGAGTCTTGCAGCAAACCAGCTTTTTCCTGGAAACTTATCATATGCAAAGCTTCGGTGATTTGCATCATCTTCTGGCCCGGAGGCCTGTTAACATTTTAAGACCTTTTCTTCAGAAAACGGGGTTCTCTAAAGGTGGTTGGTCAGGAGCCACCTCCAAAAAAGCTTAGGAAAGTGGCATTCCTACAGAGCAAAGGTGTGGTGGGCTTAACCAGAAAAAGAGTTAACTCAAGGGTCCCAGGTTACAAACAGGGGAGCTCTCTTAGACCAAGGGGTTAATCAAACCTGCCAGGGACTCAGCAGGGAAGGGATTTGGGAACTTTGGGGCAATCAAGGGCGCAACAAGTGCCCTTTCGACCTCCAATTCTAATGAATCTTGTAACTACTCAAAAGGCTTTGTCTTTAGACAGTTTAGAACATCTCCTGATTCTCGAGTTGGGAGGCTCTGAACAATCACATGTGGCCCAGGCAAAATCCCATTCAGGCAGGCTGGGGATTTTCTCGAGTGACTGCAGGGCCAAAGACCTCATCTAGGCTTGTGTCCAGAAGCCAATGTTCCTCTCCAGGGGCGACAGGATCTCGGGGGAGAGCCCCGGGGAGACAGGCATTCATCTCGAGTGGAAGCACAAGCAGAAAGTAGGCTGCTCTGGTCTCGGGGGTATCTCTTGGAGCTCACTGGGTGGACTCAAGGGAGTCAAGCCTCCTGAGGCGTTTGGAGAGCCTCCTTCCTCATGACCATGCAGGGACGAAGGCCTCACTCTCCCAGCAGGGGTTTCTCAGCGGCGGCCAGTTGCGGTTCCTCAAGGACGACGGCGAGGTCAGTGAGCTCTCGTGGGGCGCCAGGGAAGTCGGGTCTCCATAGTGGCGAGGGGAGCGCGTCTGCTCCCGAGCCATGGTAGGGGAATCTGGCCTCGAGACGTGTTGAAGAAGGTCTCTCGAGGTCTTTCTCGGGTTGAGGCAGGAAACCCTGGGTTCCCTCGACTTGTGCAGGTGACCTCAGGGGGCTTCTCATGGTGGCTCTGAGAAGCCAGGGAAACTGGAGGTGGGAGGGGCCTCTCGGGACTCCACTGGGTT
Source organism: Bos javanicus (assembly GCF_032452875.1). Classification (NCBI taxonomy): domain Eukaryota; kingdom Metazoa; phylum Chordata; class Mammalia; order Artiodactyla; family Bovidae; genus Bos; species Bos javanicus. Next base: position 27,583 of record NW_026894082.1, on the reverse strand, counting down.
TGGTGCATTGGAAGAGGGCCTCATCTCCAGTTGAGGCAGGAACCGCAGGGTACCTCTGATTTCAGACTCCGATCGCAGGGTCCCTGCAGACTGGGGACAGGAGAGTCAGGCCTCGTCTTGGGTTGAGGCATGGAACTCCGCTTGCCTCTCGAGATGTCCCCGGGGAGAGAGGCCACTTGTCGAGCTGTATTTGGAACCTGGGGTTTTTCCGAACGATGCACGGAAAAACTGCCCCTTCGTGTTGACTTCATTCACAGGGTGGAGTTCGGAGAGGTGTCCGGGCATCGGGTTCTTATCAAGAGGGGACCGGGAAATCGGGGTCCTACGGAATGTGGAACCACCCACGAGGCCACGTCTGGAATGTCTTCGTGAGACCGGCCTCATCCTGAGGTGCGACCGGAAGGTCGGGAACCCCTTCCAGACAAAGCAGGGGAGTCGACCCTCCTGTCCAGATCAGGAGGGGAGAAAGGGCTCAGAGGAGGGGTGCCGGAAAACCTCAGTGTTCCTCTCGAGGGAGACCGGGATTTCGGGGAACTTTGTGGGTCGCATCAAGGGTGCCAAGTGCCCTTTCGACCTCCAATTCCTAACGTGGGACTTCTCCTGAGGCGCTGTAGCGGGAAAGGGCTTCATCTTGCGATGACGGGGGAGCCACGTGGTTTTTCTCGAGTTACGGCGGGATTCTCGAGTTACGACGGGGAATTCAGGCTGCCTCTTGTGTTGGCCCAGGCAAGTCCAATCTTCCATTCGAGTTGCGAAGGAAAGCTGGGGATTGCTCTCGAGTGACTGCAGGGCCAATAGACCTCATCTAGGCTTGTGTCCAGAAGCCAATGTTCCTCTCCAGGGGCGACAGGGATCTCGGGGTTGCATTCCAGACGCACCCGGGGAGACAGGCATTCATCTCGAGTGGAAGCAAAGAACCCCGCTCTGCTCTCGAATCGCGACGGGTATCTCTTGGAGCTCACTGGGTGGACTCAAGGGAGTCAAGCCTCCTGAGGCGTTTGGAGAGAGGTCGCGAGATTGGTCTCTAGGCCATGCAGGAGACGAAGGCCCTCATCTCTCGATGACGGGGGAATCTCGGGGTTGTTCTCGAGCGGCGGCCCCAGTGTGCGGTTTCTCACGAGGTACGACGGCGAGGTCAGTGAGCCTCTCGTGGGGCGCCAGGGAAGTCGGGTCTCCATGCGAGTGGCGAGGGGAGCGCGTCATTGCTCCCGAGCCATGGTAGGGGAATCTGGCCTCGAGACGTGTTGAAGAAGGTCTCTCGAGGTCTTTCTCGGGTTGAGGCAGGAAACCCTGGGTTCCCTCGACTTGTGCAGGTGACCTCAGGGGGCTTCTCATGGTGGCTCTGAGAAGCCAGGGAAACTGGAGGTGGGAGGGGCCTCTCGGGACTCCACTGGGTTTGGTGCATTGGAAGAGGGCCTCATCTCCAGTTGAGGCAGGAACCGCAGGGTACCTCTGATTTCAGACTCCGATCGCAGGGTCCCTGCAGACTGGGGACAGGAGAGTCAGGCCTCGTCTTGGGTTGAGGCATGGAACTCCGCTTGCCTCTCGAGATGTCCCCGGGGAGAGAGGCCACTTGTCGAGCTGTATTTGGAACCTGGGGTTTTTTCCGAACGATGCACGGAAAAACTGCCCCTTCGTGTTGACTACATTCACAGGGTGGAGTTCGGAGAGGTGTCCGGGCATCGGGTTCTTATCAAGAGGGGACCGGGAAATCGGGGTCCTACGGAATGTGGAACCACCCACGAGGCCACGTCTGGAATGTCTTCGTGAGACCGGCCTCATCCTGAGGTGCGACCGGAAGGTTGGGAACCCCTTCCAGACAAAGCAGGGGAGTCGACCCTCCTGTCCAGATCAGGAGGGGAGAAAGGGCTCAGAGGGGGGTGCCGGGAAACCTCAGTGTTCCTCTCGAGGGAGACCGGGATTTCGGGGAACTTTGTGGGTCGCATCAAGGGTGCCAAGTGCCCTTTCGACCTCCAATTCCTAACGTGGGACTTCTCCTGAGGCGCTGTAGCGGGAAAGGGCTTCATCTTGCGATGACGGGGGAGCCACGTGGTTTTTCTCGAGTTACGGCGGGATTCTCGAGTTACGACGGGGAATTCAGGCTGCCTCTTGTGTTGGCCCAGGCAAGTCCAATCTTCCATTCGAGTTGCGAAGGAAAGCTGGGGATTGCTCTCGAGTGACTGCAGGGCCAATAGACCTCATCTAGGCTTGTGTCCAGAAGCCAATGTTCCTCTCCAGGGGCGACAGGGATCTCGGGGTTGCATTCCAGACGCACCCGGGGAGACAGGCATTCATCTCGAGTGGAAGCAAAGAACCCCGCTCTGCTCTCGAGTCGCGACGGGTATCTCTTGGAGCTCACTGGGTGGACTCAAGGGAGTCAAGCCTCCTGAGGCGTTTGGAGAGAGGTCGCGAGATTGGTCTCTAGGCCATGCAGGAGACGAAGGCCCTCATCTCTCGATGACGGGGGAATCTCGGGGTTGTTCTCGAGCGGCGGCCCCAGTGTGCGGTTTCTCACGAGGTACGACGGCGAGGTCAGTGAGCCTCTCGTGGGGCGCCAGGGAAGTCGGGTCTCCATGCGAGTGGCGAGGGGAGCGCGTCATTGCTCCCGAGCCATGGTAGGGGGGAATCTGGCCTCGAGACGTGTTGAAGAAGGTCTCTCGAGGTCTTTCCCGGGTGAGGCGAAGGCAGGAAACCCTGCTTCCTCAAAGGTTCATGGTGGCTCTCAAGGGAAATGGAATGGGAGGGCTCAGTGAGGAACTCAGTGGGAAAAGGGCTGAATAATTCAGCCAGAAGGTAAGAGAAAGAACGACAGGGTGAGACCAAGTTTCAGAACAAGGCCCGCACTTTATTTTTCAAAGTAGTTTTTTCCTTAAGTTATGCGAGGAGAAGGGGAAGGTCGAGTCTGCAGGAACCAGGCTTTTCCGCAAACGATCATATGCAAAAGCTTCGGTGATTTGCATCATTCTGCCCGGAGGCCTGTTAACATTTTAAGACCTTTTCTTCAGAAAACTTATTCTTCTCTAAAGGTGGTTGGTCAGGAGCCACCTCCAAAAAGCTTAGAGAAAGTTGCATCCTACAGAGCAAAGGTGTGGTGGGTAACAAGAAAAAGAGTTAACTCAAGGGTCCCAGGTTACAAACATTAAAGCACTTTAGACCAAGGGGGTTAATCAATACCTGCCAGGGACAGCAGGTAAGGGATTTGGGAACTTTGGCCAAGGGCCAACAAGTGAAAAACCATTCACCTACAATTTCTAATGAATCTTGTAACTACTCAAAGGAATCTGTGTTTAGACAGTTTAGAACATCTCCTGATTCTCGAGTTGGGAGGCTCTGAACAATCACATGTGGCCGGAAAACCTATTCAGGCAGGCTAGAGGATTTCCAAAGGAGTTTGAAGGTTAAACACTGTCACACCCAGGAATCATCTAGGCTGGTCCAGAAGCCTGTTCCTCTCCAGACAGGGAGGGGGCAGAGCACCCGGAGACAGGCATTCATCTCGGTGGAAGCACAAGCAGAAAGTCTGACTCTGGTTTGGGGTATCTCGAGGGTCGAGACTGAGTCGATCCCGCCTGCGGAGACGAGCCTCTTCCTCGATGACGGGGGCAGGGCGGAGTTCCTCACTGGCTCCCAGCAGTGCGGTTTCCAGTGGAGCGATTCCAGATCCTGAGTGATGAGCTGTCAGTGCTGCGCTCGTGCGGCCATGCGAGTCAGCAGCGCGCCTGCTCCCGGCCATGGTAGGGGAATCTGGCCTCGAGACGTGTTGAAGAAGGTCTCTCGAGGTCTTTCTCGGGTTGAGGCAGGAAACCCTGGGTTCCCTCGACTTGTGCAGGTGACCTCAGGGGGCTTCTCATGGTGGCTCTGAGAAGCCAGGGAAACTGGAGGTGGGAGGGGCCTCTCGGGACTCCACTGGGTTTGGTGCATTGGAAGAGGGCCTCATCTCCAGTTGAGGCAGGAACCGCAGGGTACCTCTGATTTCAGACTCCGATCGCAGGGTCCCTGCAGACTGGGGACAGGAGAGTCAGGCCTCGTCTTGGGTTGAGGCATGGAACTCCGCTTGCCTCTCGAGATGTCCCCGGGGAGAGAGGCCACTTGTCGAGCTGTATTTGGAACCTGGGGTTTTTTCCGAACGATGCACGGAAAAACTGCCCCTTCGTGTTGACTTCATTCACAGGGTGGAGTTCGGAGAGGTGTCCGGGCATCGGGTTCTTATCAAGAGGGGACCGGGAAATCGGGGTCCTACGGAATGTGGAACCACCCACGAGGCCACGTCTGGAATGTCTTCGTGAGACCGGCCTCATCCTGAGGTGCGACCGGAAGGTCGGGAACCCCTTCCAGACAAAGCAGGGGAGTCGACCCTCCTGTCCAGATCAGGAGGGGAGAAAGGGCTCAGAGGAGGGGGTGCCGGAAAACCTCAGTGTTCCTCTCGAGGGAGACCGGGATTTCGGGGAACTTTGTGGGTCGCATCAAGGGTGCCAAGTGCCCTTTCGACCTCCAATTCCTAACGTGGGACTTCTCCTGAGGCGCTGTAGCGGGAAAGGGCTTCATCTTGCGATGACGGGGGAGCCACGTGGTTTTTCTCGAGTTACGGCGGGATTCTCGAGTTACGACGGGGAATTCAGGCTGCCTCTTGTGTTGGCCCAGGCAAGTCCAATCTTCCATTCGAGTTGCGAAGGAAAGCTGGGGATTGCTCTCGAGTGACTGCAGGGCCAATAGACCTCATCTAGGCTTGTGTCCAGAAGCCAATGTTCCTCTCCAGGGGCGACAGGGATCTCGGGGTTGCATTCCAGACGCACCCGGGGAGACAGGCATTCATCTCGAGTGGAAGCAAAGAACCCCGCTCTGCTCTCGAATCGCGACGGGTATCTCTTGGAGCTCACTGGGTGGACTCAAGGGAGTCAAGCCTCCTGAGGCGTTTGGAGAGAGGTCGCGAGATTGGTCTCTAGGCCATGCAGGAGACGAAGGCCCTCATCTCTCGATGACGGGGGAATCTCGGGGTTGTTCTCGAGCGGCGGCCCCAGTGTGCGGTTTCTCACGAGGTACGACGGCGAGGTCAGTGAGCCTCTCGTGGGGCGCCAGGGAAGTCGGGTCTCCATGCGAGTGGCGAGGGGAGCGCGTCATTGCTCCCGAGCCATGGTAGGGGAATCTGGCCTCGAGACGTGTTGAAGAAGGTCTCTCGAGGTCTTTCTCGGGTTGAGGCAGGAAACCCTGGGTTCCCTCGACTTGTGCAGGTGACCTCAGGGGGCTTCTCATGGTGGCTCTGAGAAGCCAGGGAAACTGGAGGTGGGAGGGGCCTCTCGGGACTCCACTGGGTTTGGTGCATTGGAAGAGGGCCTCATCTCCAGTTGAGGCAGGAACCGCAGGGTACCTCTGATTTCAGACTCCGATCGCAGGGTCCCTGCAGACTGGGGACAGGAGAGTCAGGCCTCGTCTTGGGTTGAGGCATGGAACTCCGCTTGCCTCTCGAGATGTCCCCGGGGAGAGAGGCCACTTGTCGAGCTGTATTTGGAACCTGGGGTTTTTCCGAACGATGCACGGAAAAACTGCCCCTTCGTGTTGACTTCATTCACAGGGTGGAGTTCGGAGAGGTGTCCGGGCATCGGGTTCTTATCAAGAGGGGACCGGGAAATCGGGGTCCTACGGAATGTGGAACCACCCACGAGGCCACGTCTGGAATGTCTTCGTGAGACCGGCCTCATCCTGAGGTGCGACCGGAAGGTCGGGAACCCCTTCCAGACAAAGCAGGGGAGTCGACCCTCCTGTCCAGATCAGGAGGGGAGAAAGGGCTCAGAGGAGGGGTGCCGGAAAACCTCAGTGTTCCTCTCGAGGGAGACCGGGATTTCGGGGAACTTTGTGGGTCGCATCAAGGGTGCCAAGTGCCCTTTCGACCTCCAATTCCTAACGTGGGACTTCTCCTGAGGCGCTGTAGCGGGAAAGGGCTTCATCTTGCGATGACGGGGGAGCCACGTGGTTTTTCTCGAGTTACGGCGGGATTCTCGAGTTACGACGGGGAATTCAGGCTGCCTCTTGTGTTGGCCCAGGCAAGTCCAATCTTCCATTCGAGTTGCGAAGGAAAGCTGGGGATTGCTCTCGAGTGACTGCAGGGCCAATAGACCTCATCTAGGCTTGTGTCCAGAAGCCAATGTTCCTCTCCAGGGGCGACAGGGATCTCGGGGTTGCATTCCAGACGCACCCGGGGAGACAGGCATTCATCTCGAGTGGAAGCAAAGAACCCCGCTCTGCTCTCGAGTCGCGACGGGTATCTCTTGGAGCTCACTGGGTGGACTCAAGGGAGTCAAGCCTCCTGAGGCGTTTGGAGAGAGGTCGCGAGATTGGTCTCTAGGCCATGCAGGAGACGAAGGCCCTCATCTCTCGATGACGGGGGAATCTCGGGGTTGTTCTCGAGCGGCGGCCCCAGTGTGCGGTTTCTCACGAGGTACGACGGCGAGGTCAGTGAGCCTCTCGTGGGGCGCCAGGGAAGTCGGGTCTCCATGCGAGTGGCGAGGGGAGCGCGTCATTGCTCCCGAGCCATGGTAGGGGAATCTGGCCTCGAGACGTGTTGAAGAAGGTCTCTCGAGGTCTTTCTCGGGTTGAGGCAGGAAACCCTGGGTTCCCTCGACTTGTGCAGGTGACCTCAGGGGGCTTCTCATGGTGGCTCTGAGAAGCCAGGGAAACTGGAGGTGGGAGGGGCCTCTCGGGACTCCACTGGGTTTGGTGCATTGGAAGAGGGCCTCATCTCCAGTTGAGGCAGGAACCGCAGGGTACCTCTGATTTCAGACTCCGATCGCAGGGTCCCTGCAGACTGGGGACAGGAGAGTCAGGCCTCGTCTTGGGTTGAGGCATGGAACTCCGCTTGCCTCTCGAGATGTCCCCGGGGAGAGAGGCCACTTGTCGAGCTGTATTTGGAACCTGGGGTTTTTCCGAACGATGCACGGGAAAAACTGCCCCTTCGTGTTGACTTCATTCACAGGGTGGAGTTCGGAGAGGTGTCCGGGCATCGGGTTCTTATCAAGAGGGGACCGGGAAATCGGGGTCCTACGGAATGTGGAACCACCCACGAGGCCACGTCTGGAATGTCTTCGTGAGACCGGCCTCATCCTGAGGTGCGACCGGAAGGTCGGGAACCCCTTCCAGACAAAGCAGGGGAGTCGACCCTCCTGTCCAGATCAGGAGGGGAGAAAGGGCTCAGAGGAGGGGGTGCCGGAAAACCTCAGTGTTCCTCTCGAGGGAGACCGGGATTTCGGGGAACTTTGTGGGTCGCATCAAGGGTGCCAAGTGCCCTTTCGACCTCCAATTCCTAACGTGGGACTTCTCCTGAGGCGCTGTAGCGGGAAAGGGCTTCATCTTGCGATGACGGGGGAGCCACGTGGTTTTTCTCGAGTTACGGCGGGATTCTCGAGTTACGACGGGGAATTCAGGCTGCCTCTTGTGTTGGCCCAGGCAAGTCCAATCTTCCATTCGAGTTGCGAAGGAAAGCTGGGGATTGCTCTCGAGTGACTGCAGGGCCAATAGACCTCATCTAGGCTTGTGTCCAGAAGCCAATGTTCCTCTCCAGGGGCGACAGGGATCTCGGGGTTGCATTCCAGACGCACCCGGGGAGACAGGCATTCATCTCGAGTGGAAGCAAAGAACCCCGCTCTGCTCTCGAGTCGCGACGGGTATCTCTTGGAGCTCACTGGGTGGACTCAAGGGAGTCAAGCCTCCTGAGGCGTTTGGAGAGAGGTCGCGAGATTGGTCTCTAGGCCATGCAGGAGACGAAGGCCCTCATCTCTCGATGACGGGGGAATCTCGGGGTTGTTCTCGAGCGGCGGCCCCAGTGTGCGGTTTCTCACGAGGTACGACGGCGAGGTCAGTGAGCCTCTCGTGGGGCGCCAGGGAAGTCGGGTCTCCATGCGAGTGGCGAGGGGAGCGCGTCATTGCTCCCGAGCCATGGTAGGGGGGGATCTGGCCTCGGCTGTTGAAGGGTCTCTCGAGGTCGGGTTGAGGCGAAACCCAGGAAACCCTGCTTCCTCAGGGGTTCATGGTGGCTCTGAAAGGGAAACTGGAAGGAGGGGCCTCTGGGACTCAGTGGTGAAGAGGGCCTCATTCAGCCAGAAGGTAAGGAAAGAACGACATGGTGAGACCAAGTTGGGACAGGAGGTCAGTTTTTCAAAGAGCATGGAAGCTTGCCTAGAGGATCCCGGGGGAAGGGGTCGAGCTTGCTGGAACCTGGGGTTTTTCCGAACGATGCACGGAAAAAGCTTCGGTGATTTGCATCATCTTCTGGCCGGGAGGCCGGGCATCATTTTAAGAGGGGACCAGAAACTCGGGGTCCTCGGAATGTGGAACCACCCACGAGGCCACGTCTGGAATGTCTTCGTGAGACCGGCCTTCCTGACAGAGCAAAGGTGTGGTGGGCCCTTCCAGACAAAGAGGGGACTCAAGGGTCCAGGTCCAAACAGGAAAGCTAGGGCTCAGACCAAGGGGGTGCCGGAAAACCTCAGGGACTCAGAGGGAAGGGATTTGGGAACTTTGTGGGCGCATCAAGGGTGCCAAGTGCCCTTTCACCTCCAATTTCTAATGAATCTTGTAGCTACGGAAAGGGCTTCATCTTTAGACAGGGGAGAACATCTCCTTTTTCTCACAGTTGGGAGGCTCTGAACAATCACATGTGGCAGGAATGCCTATTCAGGCAGGCAAGAGGATTTCCAAAGGAGTTTGAAGGAAACACTGTCACACCCAGGAATCATCTAGGCTTGGTCCAGAAGCCAATGTTCCTCTCCAGGGGCGACAGGGATCTCGGGGGAGACGCCCCCGGGGAGACAGGCATTCATCTGGAAGCACAAGCAGAAAGTCGGCTGCTCTGGTCGCGGGGTATCTCTTGGAGCTCACTGGGTGGACTCTGGAGTCAAGCCTCCTGAGGCGTTTGGAGAGCCTCTTCCTCATGGCCATGCAGGGCGAAGTTCCTCACTGGCTCCCAGCAGTGCGGAATTCCAGTGGAGCCATTCCAGTTCCTGAGGACGAGGCGAGGTCAGTGAGCTCTCCATGCGCCAGGGAATCGGGTCTCCATTGCTGCCTGCTCCCGAGCCAGTAGGGGAATCTGGCCTCGAGACGTGTTGAAGAAGGTCTCTCGAGGTCTTTCTCGGGTTGAGGCAGGAAACCCTGGGTTCCCTCGACTTGTGCAGGTGACCTCAGGGGGCTTCTCATGGTGGCTCTGAGAAGCCAGGGAAACTGGAGGTGGGAGGGGCCTCTCGGGACTCCACTGGGTTTGGTGCATTGGAAGAGGGCCTCATCTCCAGTTGAGGCAGGAACCGCAGGGTACCTCTGATTTCAGACTCCGATCGCAGGGTCCCTGCAGACTGGGGACAGGAGAGTCAGGCCTCGTCTTGGGTTGAGGCATGGAACTCCGCTTGCCTCTCGAGATGTCCCCGGGGAGAGAGGCCACTTGTCGAGCTGTATTTGGAACCTGGGTTTTTTTCCGAACGATGCACGGGAAAAACTGCCCCTTCGTGTTGACTTCATTCACAGGGTGGAGTTCGGAGAGGTGTCCGGGCATCGGGTTCTTATCAAGAGGGGACCGGGAAATCGGGGTCCTACGGAATGTGGAACCACCCACGAGGCCACGTCTGGAATGTCTTCGTGAGACCGGCCTCATCCTGAGGTGCGACCGGAAGGTCGGGAACCCCTTCCAGACAAAGCAGGGGAGTCGACCCTCCTGTCCAGATCAGGAGGGGAGAAAGGGCTCAGAGGAGGGGGTGCCGGAAAACCTCAGTGTTCCTCTCGAGGGAGACCGGGATTTCGGGGAACTTTGTGGGTCGCATCAAGGGTGCCAAGTGCCCTTTCGACCTCCAATTCCTAACGTGGGACTTCTCCTGAGGCGCTGTAGCGGGAAAGGGCTTCATCTTGCGATGACGGGGGAGCCACGTGGTTTTTCTCGAGTTACGGCGGGATTCTCGAGTTACGACGGGGAATTCAGGCTGCCTCTTGTGTTGGCCCAGGCAAGTCCAATCTTCCATTCGAGTTGCGAAGGAAAGCTGGGGATTGCTCTCGAGTGACTGCAGGGCCAATAGACCTCATCTAGGCTTGTGTCCAGAAGCCAATGTTCCTCTCCAGGGGCGACAGGGATCTCGGGGTTGCATTCCAGACGCACCCGGGGAGACAGGCATTCATCTCGAGTGGAAGCAAAGAACCCCGCTCTGCTCTCGAGTCGCGACGGGTATCTCTTGGAGCTCACTGGGTGGACTCAAGGGAGTCAAGCCTCCTGAGGCGTTTGGAGAGAGGTCGCGAGATTGGTCTCTAGGCCATGCAGGAGACGAAGGCCCTCATCTCTCGATGACGGGGGAATCTCGGGGTTGTTCTCGAGCGGCGGCCCCAGTGTGCGGTTTCTCACGAGGTACGACGGCGAGGTCAGTGAGCCTCTCGTGGGGCGCCAGGGAAGTCGGGTCTCCATGCGAGTGGCGAGGGGAGCGCGTCATTGCTCCCGAGCCATGGTAGGGAATCTGGCCTCGAGGCTGTTGAAGGGTCTCTCGAGGTTTCCCGGGTTAGGCGAAGTCAGGAAACCACTGCTTCTTCATGTGGCTGGTGGCTCTAAAGGGAAACTGGAGGTGGGAGGGCTCAGGGAGGAACTTCTGGTGGAAGAGGGCCTCATCTAGTTGAGGCAGAAGGTAAGAAAGAACGACAGGGTGAGACCTGGTTTCAGGTGAACAGGCCCGCACTTGGGTTTTTCAGAGTAGTTTTTTGCCTTGAGTTATGCATAGAGGATAATGGGAAGGGGTCGAGCTTGCAGGAACCAGGGTTTTTCCGAACGATGCACGGAAAAGCTTCGGTGACTTGCATCATCTTCTGGCCGGGAGGCCTGGCAACATTTTAAGACCTTTCTTCAGAAAACTCGGGGTCCTCGGAATGTGGCCACCCACGAGGCCACGTCTGGAATGCTTCGTAGACCGGCCTTCCTGACAGAGCAAAGGTGAGGTGGGCTCTTCCAGAAAAAGAGTTAACTCGAGGGTCCAGGTTACAAACAGGAAAGCTAGGACTCAGACCAAGGGGGTTAATCAAACCTCCAGGGACTCAGCAGGGAAGGGATTTGGGAACTTTGCAGCAATCAAGGGTGCCAAGTGCCCTTTCCACCACCAATTTCTAATGAATCTTGTAGCTACGGAAAGGGCTTTGTGTTTAGACAGGGGAGAACATCTCCTTTTTCTCGAGTTGGGAGGCTCTGAACAATCACATGTGGCCGGAAAACCTATTCAGGCAGGCTAGAGGATTTCCAAAGGAGTTTGCAGGAAACACTGCACACCCAGGAATTATTAGGCTGGTCCAGAAGCCAATTCCTCTCCAGGAGGGACGGGGGAGAGCCCCCCGGGGAGCAGAGGTCTCGGTGGAAGCACAAGCAGAAAGTAGGCTGCTCTGGTTTGGGGGTATCTCTGGAGCTTTGGGGGGACTCTGAAGGGTCCCGCCTTTGCGGAGACGAGCCTCCATCCTCGATGACCGGGGTCATGGGCGGAGTTCTCAGCGGCTCCCAGCAGTGCGGTTTCCAGTGGAGCGAGGCAGATCCTGAGTGGGGCGGGGAAGTCGGGTCTCCATGCGAGTGGCGAGGAGCGCTCATTGCTCCCGGCCATGCAGTAGGGGAATCTGGCCTCGAGACGTGTTGAAGAAGGTCTCTCGAGGTCTTTCTCGGGTTGAGGCAGGAAACCCTGGGTTCCCTCGACTTGTGCAGGTGACCTCAGGGGGCTTCTCATGGTGGCTCTGAGAAGCCAGGGAAACTGGAGGTGGGAGGGGCCTCTCGGGACTCCACTGGGTTTGGTGCATTGGAAGAGGGCCTCATCTCCAGTTGAGGCAGGAACCGCAGGGTACCTCTGATTTCAGACTCCGATCGCAGGGTCCCTGCAGACTGGGGACAGGAGAGTCAGGCCTCGTCTTGGGTTGAGGCATGGAACTCCGCTTGCCTCTCGAGATGTCCCCGGGGAGAGAGGCCACTTGTCGAGCTGTATTTGGAACCTGGGGTTTTTTCCGAACGATGCACGGGAAAAACTGCCCCTTCGTGTTGACTTCATTCACAGGGTGGAGTTCGGAGAGGTGTCCGGGCATCGGGTTCTTATCAAGAGGGGACCGGGAAATCGGGGTCCTACGGAATGTGGAACCACCCACGAGGCCACGTCTGGAATGTCTTCGTGAGACCGGCCTCATCCTGAGGTGCGACCGGAAGGTCGGGAACCCCTTCCAGACAAAGCAGGGGAGTCGACCCTCCTGTCCAGATCAGGAGGGGAGAAAGGGCTCAGAGGAAGGGGTGCCGGAAAACCTCAGTGTTCCTCTCGAGGGAGACCGGGATTTCGGGGAACTTTGTGGGTCGCATCAAGGGTGCCAAGTGCCCTTTCGACCTCCAATTCCTAACGTGGGACTTCTCCTGAGGCGCTGTAGCGGGAAAGGGCTTCATCTTGCGATGACGGGGGAGCCACGTGGTTTTTCTCGAGTTACGGCGGGATTCTCGAGTTACGACGGGGAATTCAGGCTGCCTCTTGTGTTGGCCCAGGCAAGTCCAATCTTCCATTCGAGTTGCGAAGGAAAGCTGGGGATTGCTCTCGAGTGACTGCAGGGCCAATAGACCTCATCTAGGCTTGTGTCCAGAAGCCAATGTTCCTCTCCAGGGGCGACAGGGATCTCGGGGTTGCATTCCAGACGCACCCGGGGAGACAGGCATTCATCTCGAGTGGAAGCAAAGAACCCCGCTCTGCTCTCGAGTCGCGACGGGTATCTCTTGGAGCTCACTGGGTGGACTCAAGGGAGTCAAGCCTCCTGAGGCGTTTGGAGAGAGGTCGCGAGATTGGTCTCTAGGCCATGCAGGAGACGAAGGCCCTCATCTCTCGATGACGGGGGAATCTCGGGGTTGTTCTCGAGCGGCGGCCCCAGTGTGCGGTTTCTCACGAGGTACGACGGCGAGGTCAGTGAGCCTCTCGTGGGGCGCCAGGGAAGTCGGGTCTCCATGCGAGTGGCGAGGGGAGCGCGTCATTGCTCCCGAGCCATGGTAGGGGAGGGGACTGGCCTCGGCTGTTGAAGGGTCTCGAGGAGAGTCGGCGGGTTGAGGCAGGAAACCCTGCTTTCTTTGCAGGTGCTCAGGGCTCTAAAGGGAAACTGGAATGGGAGGGCCTCAGGGAGGGCACTGGGTGGTGGAAGAGGCTCATCTTCAGCCAGCAGGTGAGGCAGGAACGACAGGTGAGACCAGTTTCAGACTGAACAGGGTCCCTGCACTTGGGGAGTCAGAGTCGTTTTTAGGCCTGGAAGCTTGTCGAGATGTCCCGGGGGAGAGGGGTCGAGTCTTTTGGAACCTGGGGTTTTTTCCGAACGATGCACGGAAAAAGCTTCGTGTTGCTTCATCACAGGGTGGAGTTCGGAGGTCCGGGAGGGTTTTCAGAAACCGGGGGGGTCCTACGGAATGTGGAACCACCCACGAGGCCACGTCTGGAATGTCTTCGTGAGACCGGCCTTCCTGACGACCGGAAGGTGGGCCCTTCCAGACAAAGAGGGGAGTCGACCCTCCTGTCCAGATCAGGAAAGAAAGGGCTCAGAGGAGGGGGTGCCAAACCTCAGGTTCCTCTCGAGGGAGAGGGATTTGGGAACTTTGTGGGTCGCATCAAGGGTGCCAAGTGCCCTTTCACCTCCAATTTCTAATGACTTCTTGTAGCTAGGGAAAGGGCTTCATCTTGCGAGACGGGGGAGCCACTGGTTTTTCTCGAGTTGGGGGATTCTGAGTTACACGGGGCAGGCTGCCTCTTGTGTTGGCCCAGGCAAGTCCAATCTTCCATTCGAGTTTGAAGGAAACACTGTCGAGTGACTGCAGGGAGATCATCTAGGCTTGTGTCCAGAAGCCAATGTTCCTCTCCAGGGGCGACAGGGATCTCGGGGGAGACGCACCCGGGAGACAGGCATTCATCTCGAGTGGAAGCAGAACCCCGCTCTGCTCTGGAATCGGGGGTATCTCTTGGAGCTCCTGGGTGGACTCAAGGGAGTCAAGCCTCCTTGCGTTTGGAGAGCCTCCTTCCTCATGACCATGCAGGGACGAAGGCCCTCACTGGCTCCCAGCAGGGCGGTTCTCAGCGGCGGCCAGTGTGCGGTTTCTCGACGAGGCGAGGTCAGTGCGGGTCTCCATGCAGTGGCAATCGGCGCTCATTGCCCGAGCCATGGTAGGGAATCTGGCCTCGAGACGTGTTGAAGAAGGTCTCTCGAGGTCTTTCTCGGGTTGAGGCAGGAAACCCTGGGTTCCCTCGACTTGTGCAGGTGACCTCAGGGGGCTTCTCATGGTGGCTCTGAGAAGCCAGGGAAACTGGAGGTGGGAGGGGCCTCTCGGGACTCCACTGGGTTTGGTGCATTGGAAGAGGGCCTCATCTCCAGTTGAGGCAGGAACCGCAGGGTACCTCTGATTTCAGACTCCGATCGCAGGGTCCCTGCAGACTGGGGACAGGAGAGTCAGGCCTCGTCTTGGGTTGAGGCATGGAACTCCGCTTGCCTCTCGAGATGTCCCCGGGGAGAGAGGCCACTTGTCGAGCTGTATTTGGAACCTGGGGTTTTTCCGAACGATGCACGGGAAAAACTGCCCCTTCGTGTTGACTTCATTCACAGGGTGGAGTTCGGAGAGGTGTCCGGGCATCGGGTTCTTATCAAGAGGGGACCGGGAAATCGGGGTCCTACGGAATGTGGAACCACCCACGAGGCCACGTCTGGAATGTCTTCGTGAGACCGGCCTCATCCTGAGGTGCGACCGGAAGGTCGGGAACCCCTTCCAGACAAAGCAGGGGAGTCGACCCTCCTGTCCAGATCAGGAGGGGAGAAAGGGCTCAGAGGAGGGGTGCCGGAAAACCTCAGTGTTCCTCTCGAGGGAGACCGGGATTTCGGGGAACTTTGTGGGTCGCATCAAGGGTGCCAAGTGCCCTTTCGACCTCCAATTCCTAACGTGGGACTTCTCCTGAGGCGCTGTAGCGGGAAAGGGCTTCATCTTGCGATGACGGGGGAGCCACGTGGTTTTTCTCGAGTTACGGCGGGATTCTCGAGTTACGACGGGGAATTCAGGCTGCCTCTTGTGTTGGCCCAGGCAAGTCCAATCTTCCATTCGAGTTGCGAAGGAAAGCTGGGGATTGCTCTCGAGTGACTGCAGGGCCAATAGACCTCATCTAGGCTTGTGTCCAGAAGCCAATGTTCCTCTCCAGGGGCGACAGGGATCTCGGGGTTGCATTCCAGACGCACCCGGGGAGACAGGCATTCATCTCGAGTGGAAGCAAAGAACCCCGCTCTGCTCTCGAATCGCGACGGGTATCTCTTGGAGCTCACTGGGTGGACTCAAGGGAGTCAAGCCTCCTGAGGCGTTTGGAGAGAGGTCGCGAGATTGGTCTCTAGGCCATGCAGGAGACGAAGGCCCTCATCTCTCGATGACGGGGGAATCTCGGGGTTGTTCTCGAGCGGCGGCCCCAGTGTGCGGTTTCTCACGAGGTACGACGGCGAGGTCAGTGAGCCTCTCGTGGGGCGCCAGGGAAGTCGGGTCTCCATGCGCGTGGCGAGGGGGAGCGCGTCATTGCTCCCGAGCCATGGTAGGGGAAACTGGCCTCGAGACGTGTTGAAGAAGGTCTCTCGAGGTCTTTCTCGGGTTGAGGCAGGAAACCCTGGGTTCCCTCGACTTGTGCAGGTGACCTCAGGGGGCTTCTCATGGTGGCTCTGAGAAGCCAGGGAAACTGGAGGTGGGAGGGGCCTCTCGGGACTCCACTGGGTTTGGTGCATTGGAAGAGGGCCTCATCTCCAGTTGAGGCAGGAACCGCAGGGTACCTCTGATTTCAGACTCCGATCGCAGGGTCCCTGCAGACTGGGGACAGGAGAGTCAGGCCTCGTCTTGGGTTGAGGCATGGAACTCCGCTTGCCTCTCGAGATGTCCCCGGGGAGAGAGGCCACTTGTCGAGCTGTATTTGGAACCTGGGGATTTTTCCGAACGATGCACGGGAAAAACTGCCCCTTCGTGTTGACTTCATTCACAGGGTGGAGTTCGGAGAGGTGTCCGGGCATCGGGTTCTTATCAAGAGGGGACCGGGAAATCGGGGTCCTACGGAATGTGGAACCACCCACGAGGCCACGTCTGGAATGTCTTCGTGAGACCGGCCTCATCCTGAGGTGCGACCGGAAGGTCGGGAACCCCTTCCAGACAAAGCAGGGGAGTCGACCCTCCTGTCCAGATCAGGAGGGGAGAAAGGGCTCAGAGGAGGGGATGCCGGAAAACCTCAGTGTTCCTCTCGAGGGAGACCGGGATTTCGGGGAACTTTGTGGGTCGCATCAAGGGTGCCAAGTGCCCTTTCGACCTCCAATTCCTAACGTGGGACTTCTCCTGAGGCGCTGTAGCGGGAAAGGGCTTCATCTTGCGATGACGGGGGAGCCACGTGGTTTTTCTCGAGTTACGGCGGGATTCTCGAGTTACGACGGGGAATTCAGGCTGCCTCTTGTGTTGGCCCAGGCAAGTCCAATCTTCCATTCGAGTTGCGAAGGAAAGCTGGGGATTGCTCTCGAGTGACTGCAGGGCCAATAGACCTCATCTAGGCTTGTGTCCAGAAGCCAATGTTCCTCTCCAGGGGCGACAGGGATCTCGGGGTTGCATTCCAGACGCACCCGGGGAGACAGGCATTCATCTCGAGTGGAAGCAAAGAACCCCGCTCTGCTCTCGAGTCGCGACGGGTATCTCTTGGAGCTCACTGGGTGGACTCAAGGGAGTCAAGCCTCCTGAGGCGTTTGGAGAGAGGTCGCGAGATTGGTCTCTAGGCCATGCAGGAGACGAAGGCCCTCATCTCTCGATGACGGGGGAATCTCGGGGTTGTTCTCGAGCGGCGGCCCCAGTGTGCGGTTTCTCACGAGGTACGACGGCGAGGTCAGTGAGCCTCTCGTGGGGCGCCAGGGAAGTCGGGTCTCCATGCGAGTGGCGAGGGGAGCGCGTCATTGCTCCCGAGCCATGGTAGGGGAATCTGGCCTCGAGACGTGTTGAAGAAGGTCTCTCGAGGTCTTTCGGGTTGAGGCAGGAAACCCTGGGTTCCCTCGACTTGTGCAGGTGACCTCAGGGGGCTTCTCATGGTGGCTCTGAGAAGCCAGGGAAACTGGAGGTGGGAGGGGCCTCTCGGGACTCCACTGGGTTTGGTGCATTGGAAGAGGGCCTCATCTCCAGTTGAGGCAGGAACCGCAGGGTACCTCTGATTTCAGACTCCGATCGCAGGGTCCCTGCAGACTGGGGACAGGAGAGTCAGGCCTCGTCTTGGGTTGAGGCATGGAACTCCGCTTGCCTCTCGAGATGTCCCCGGGGAGAGAGGCCACTTGTCGAGCTGTATTTGGAACCTGGGGTTTTTTCCGAACGATGCACGGAAAAACTGCCCCTTCGTGTTGACTTCATTCACAGGGTGGAGTTCGGAGAGGTGTCCGGGCATCGGGTTCTTATCAAGAGGGGACCGGGAAATCGGGGTCCTACGGAATGTGGAACCACCCACGAGGCCACGTCTGGAATGTCTTCGTGAGACCGGCCTCATCCTGAGGTGCGACCGGAAGGTCGGGAACCCCTTCCAGACAAAGCAGGGGAGTCGACCCTCCTGTCCAGATCAGGAGGGGAGAAAGGGCTCAGAGGAGGGGTGCCGGAAAACCTCAGTGTTCCTCTCGAGGGAGACCGGGATTTCGGGGAACTTTGTGGGTCGCATCAAGGGTGCCAAGTGCCCTTTCGACCTCCAATTCCTAACGTGGGACTTCTCCTGAGGCGCTGTAGCGGGAAAGGGCTTCATCTTGCGATGACGGGGGAGCCACGTGGTTTTTCTCGAGTTACGGCGGGATTCTCGAGTTACGACGGGGAATTCAGGCTGCCTCTTGTGTTGGCCCAGGCAAGTCCAATCTTCCATTCGAGTTGCGAAGGAAAGCTGGGGATTGCTCTCGAGTGACTGCAGGGCCAATAGACCTCATCTAGGCTTGTGTCCAGAAGCCAATGTTCCTCTCCAGGGGCGACAGGGATCTCGGGGTTGCATTCCAGACGCACCCGGGGAGACAGGCATTCATCTCGAGTGGAAGCAAAGAACCCCGCTCTGCTCTCGAATCGCGACGGGTATCTCTTGGAGCTCACTGGGTGGACTCAAGGGAGTCAAGCCTCCTGAGGCGTTTGGAGAGAGGTCGCGAGATTGGTCTCTAGGCCATGCAGGAGACGAAGGCCCTCATCTCTCGATGACGGGGGAATCTCGGGGTTGTTCTCGAGCGGCGGCCCCAGTGTGCGGTTTCTCACGAGGTACGACGGCGAGGTCAGTGAGCCTCTCGTGGGGCGCCAGGGAAGTCGGGTCTCCATGCGAGTGGCGAGGGGAGCGCGTCATTGCTCCCGAGCCATGGTAGGGGAATCTGGCCTCGAGACGTGTTGAAGAAGGTCTCTCGAGGTCTTTCGGGTTGAGGCAGGAAACCCTGGGTTCCCTCGACTTGTGCAGGTGACCTCAGGGGGCTTCTCATGGTGGCTCTGAGAAGCCAGGGAAACTGGAGGTGGGAGGGGCCTCTCGGGACTCCACTGGGTTTGGTGCATTGGAAGAGGGCCTCATCTCCAGTTGAGGCAGGAACCGCAGGGTACCTCTGATTTCAGACTCCGATCGCAGGGTCCCTGCAGACTGGGGACAGGAGAGTCAGGCCTCGTCTTGGGTTGAGGCATGGAACTCCGCTTGCCTCTCGAGATGTCCCCGGGGAGAGAGGCCGCTTGTCGAGCTGTATTTGGAACCTGGGGTTTTTTCCGAACGATGCACGGAAAAACTGCCCCTTCGTGTTGACTTCATTCACAGGGTGGAGTTCGGAGAGGTGTCCGGGCATCGGGTTCTTATCAAGAGGGGACCGGGAAATCGGGGTCCTACGGAATGTGGAACCACCCACGAGGCCACGTCTGGAATGTCTTCGTGAGACCGGCCTCATCCTGAGGTGCGACCGGAAGGTCGGGAACCCCTTCCAGACAAAGCAGGGGAGTCGACCCTCCTGTCCAGATCAGGAGGGGAGAAAGGGCTCAGAGGAGGGGGTGCCGGAAAACCTCAGTGTTCCTCTCGAGGGAGACCGGGATTTCGGGGAACTTTGTGGGTCGCATCAAGGGTGCCAAGTGCCCTTTCGACCTCCAATTCCTAACGTGGGACTTCTCCTGAGGCGCTGTAGCGGGAAAGGGCTTCATCTTGCGATGACGGGGGAGCCACGTGGTTTTTCTCGAGTTACGGCGGGATTCTCGAGTTACGACGGGGAATTCAGGCTGCCTCTTGTGTTGGCCCAGGCAAGTCCAATCTTCCATTCGAGTTGCGAAGGAAAGCTGGGGATTGCTCTCGAGTGACTGCAGGGCCAATAGACCTCATCTAGGCTTGTGTCCAGAAGCCAATGTTCCTCTCCAGGGGCGACAGGGATCTCGGGGTTGCATTCCAGACGCACCCGGGGAGACAGGCATTCATCTCGAGTGGAAGCAAAGAACCCCGCTCTGCTCTCGAATCGCGACGGGTATCTCTTGGAGCTCACTGGGTGGACTCAAGGGAGTCAAGCCTCCTGAGGCGTTTGGAGAGAGGTCGCGAGATTGGTCTCTAGGCCATGCAGGAGACGAAGGCCCTCATCTCTCGATGACGGGGGAATCTCGGGGTTGTTCTCGAGCGGCGGCCCCAGTGTGCGGTTTCTCACGAGGTACGACGGCGAGGTCAGTGAGCCTCTCGTGGGGCGCCAGGGAAGTCGGGTCTCCATGCGAGTGGCGAGGGGAGCGCGTCATTGCTCCCGAGCCATGGTAGGGGAATCTGGCCTCGAGACGTGTTGAAGAAGGTCTCTCGAGGTTTCCCGGGTTGAGGCAGGAAACCCTGGGTTCCCTCGACTGCTGACCTCAGGGGTCTCATGGTGGCTCTGAGAAGGGAAACTGGAGGTGGGAGGGGCCTCTCGGGAGGAACTTTGGTGCATTGGAAGAGGGCCTCATCTCCAGTTGAGGCAGGAAGGTAAGAGAAAGAACGACAGGGTGAGACCTGGGGACAGGAGACAGGCCCGTCTTGGGTTGAGGCAAACTCCGTTTTTTGCCTGAGAGATGCATAGAGGATAATGGGGAAGGGGTCGAGTCTTGCAGCAAACCAGGCTTTCTTCCTGAACGATCACAGGCAAAAGCTTCGGTGATTTGCATCATCTTCTGGCCCGAGGCCTTGTTAACATTTTAAGACCTTTCTTCAGAAAACTCGGGGTCTTCTCGGAATGTGGAAGGTCAGGAGGCCACCCTCCAGGAAAGCATTCGTAGACCGGCCTTCCTACAGAGCAAAGGTGAGGTGGGCTCCAACAAGAAAAGTGTTCCTCTCGAGGGTCCCAGGTTTCAAACATTAAAGGTACTCCAGACCAATTATTTAATCAATACCTCCAGGGACACAGCAGGTAAGGGATTTGGAACTCAGCTTAAACAATGGCCCAACAAGTGAAAACCATTCTCCAATACAACTCTAATCAATCTTGTAATACTCAAAAGAATCTTGTGTTTTTTAGAACATCTCCTGATTCTCTCAGTTGGGAGGCTCTGAATCATCACATGTGGCCAGAAAAATCCTATTCAGGCAGGCTAGAGGATTTCCGAGGAGTTTGCAGGTTAAACACTGTCACACCCAGGAATTCATCTAAGTGGAAGCAAGCTAACTCTTTCTCAGCGAGAGGTATCTGGGGAGAGCCCCGGTGGAGTCAGAGGGAGGTGCAAGCTCAAGGGAGGCAGCTCTGGTTTGGGGTATCTCTCGAGATTCCAGGGGACTCTGAAGTGGTCCCGCAGGAGACGAGCCTCATCTCTCGATGACGGGGGCATCTCGGGGTTCCTCAGCGGCTCCCAGCAGTGTGCGGTTTCTCAGTGGAGCGAGTCAGAGCCTCTCGTGGCGCAGGGAAGTCGGGTCTCCATGCGAGTGGCGGGGCGCTCATTGCTCCCGAGCCATGGTAGGGGAATCTGGCCTCGAGACGTGTTGAAGAAGGTCTCTCGAGGTCTTTCTCGGGTTGAGGCAGGAAACCCTGGGTTCCCTCGACTTGTGCAGGTGACCTCAGGGGCTTCTCATGGTGGCTCTGAGAAGCCAGGGAAACTGGAGGTGGGAGGGGCCTCTCGGGACTCCACTGGGTTTGGTGCATTGGAAGAGGGCCTCATCTCCAGTTGAGGCAGGAACCGCAGGGTACCTCTGATTTCAGACTCCGATCGCAGGGTCCCTGCAGACTGGGGACAGGAGAGTCAGGCCTCGTCTTGGGTCGAGGCATGGAACTCCGCTTGCCTCTCGAGATGTCCCCGGGGAGAGAGGCCACTTGTCGAGCTGCATTTGGAACCTGGGGTTTTTTCCGAACGATGCACGGGAAAAACTGCCCCTTCGTGTTGACTTCATTCACAGGGTGGAGTTCGGAGAGGTGTCCGGGCATCGGGTTCTTATCAAGAGGGGACCGGGAAATCGGGGTCCTACGGAATGTGGAACCACCCACGAGGCCACGTCTGGAATGTCTTCGTGAGACCGGCCTCATCCTGAGGTGCGACCGGAAGGTCGGGAACCCCTTCCAGACAAAGCAGGGGAGTCGACCCTCCTGTCCAGATCAGGAGGGGAGAAAGGGCTCAGAGGAGGGGGTGCCGGAAAACCTCAGTGTTCCTCTCGAGGGAGACCGGGATTTCGGGGAACTTTGTGGGTCGCATCAAGGGTGCCAAGTGCCCTTTCGACCTCCAATTCCTAACGTGGGACTTCTCCTGAGGCGCTGTAGCGGGAAAGGGCTTCATCTTGCGATGACGGGGGAGCCACGTGGTTTTTCTCGAGTTACGGCGGGATTCTCGAGTTACGACGGGGAATTCAGGCTGCCTCTTGTGTTGGCCCAGGCAAGTCCAATCTTCCATTCGAGTTGCGAAGGAAAGCTGGGGATTGCTCTCGAGTGACTGCAGGGCCAATAGACCTCATCTAGGCTTGTGTCCAGAAGCCAATGTTCCTCTCCAGGGGCGACAGGGATCTCGGGGTTGCATTCCAGACGCACCCGGGGAGACAGGCATTCATCTCGAGTGGAAGCAAAGAACCCCGCTCTGCTCTCGAATCGCGACGGGTATCTCTTGGAGCTCACTGGGTGGACTCAAGGGAGTCAAGCCTCCTGAGGCGTTTGGAGAGAGGTCGCGAGATTGGTCTCTAGGCCATGCAGGAGACGAAGGCCCTCATCTCTCGATGACGGGGGAATCTCGGGGTTGTTCTCGAGCGGCGGCCCCAGTGTGCGGTTTCTCACGAGGTACGACGGCGAGGTCAGTGAGCCTCTCGTGGGGCGCCAGGGAAGTCGGGTCTCCATGCGAGTGGCGAGGGGAGCGCGTCATTGCTCCCGAGCCATGGTAGGGGAATCTGGCCTCGAGACGTGTTGAAGAAGGTCTCTCGAGGTCTTTCGGGTTGAGGCAGGAAACCCTGGGTTCCCTCGACTTGTGCAGGTGACCTCAGGGGGCTTCTCATGGTGGCTCTGAGAAGCCAGGGAAACTGGAGGTGGGAGGGGCCTCTCGGGACTCCACTGGGTTTGGTGCATTGGAAGAGGGCCTCATCTCCAGTTGAGGCAGGAACCGCAGGGTACCTCTGATTTCAGACTCCGATCGCAGGGTCCCTGCAGACTGGGGACAGGAGAGTCAGGCCTCGTCTTGGGTTGAGGCATGGAACTCCGCTTGCCTCTCGAGATGTCCCCGGGGAGAGAGGCCGCTTGTCGAGCTGTATTTGGAACCTGGGGTTTTTCCGAACGATGCACGGAAAAACTGCCCCTTCGTGTTGACTTCATTCACAGGGTGGAGTTCGGAGAGGTGTCCGGGCATCGGGTTCTTATCAAGAGGGGACCGGGAAATCGGGGTCCTACGGAATGTGGAACCACCCACGAGGCCACGTCTGGAATGTCTTCGTGAGACCGGCCTCATCCTGAGGTGCGACCGGAAGGTCGGGAACCCCTTCCAGACAAAGCAGGGGAGTCGACCCTCCTGTCCAGATCAGGAGGGGAGAAAGGGCTCAGAGGAGGGGGTGCCGGAAAACCTCAGTGTTCCTCTCGAGGGAGACCGGGATTTCGGGGAACTTTGTGGGTCGCATCAAGGGTGCCAAGTGCCCTTTCGACCTCCAATTCCTAACGTGGGACTTCTCCTGAGGCGCTGTAGCGGGAAAGGGCTTCATCTTGCGATGACGGGGGAGCCACGTGGTTTTTCTCGAGTTACGGCGGGATTCTCGAGTTACGACGGGGAATTCAGGCTGCCTCTTGTGTTGGCCCAGGCAAGTCCAATCTTCCATTCGAGTTGCGAAGGAAAGCTGGGGATTGCTCTCGAGTGACTGCAGGGCCAATAGACCTCATCTAGGCTTGTGTCCAGAAGCCAATGTTCCTCTCCAGGGGCGACAGGGATCTCGGGGTTGCATTCCAGACGCACCCGGGGAGACAGGCATTCATCTCGAGTGGAAGCAAAGAACCCCGCTCTGCTCTCGAGTCGCGACGGGTATCTCTTGGAGCTCACTGGGTGGACTCAAGGGAGTCAAGCCTCCTGAGGCGTTTGGAGAGAGGTCGCGAGATTGGTCTCTAGGCCATGCAGGAGACGAAGGCCCTCATCTCTCGATGACGGGGGAATCTCGGGGTTGTTCTCGAGCGGCGGCCCCAGTGTGCGGTTTCTCACGAGGTACGACGGCGAGGTCAGTGAGCCTCTCGTGGGGCGCCAGGGAAGTCGGGTCTCCATGCGAGTGGCGAGGGGAGCGCGTCATTGCTCCCGAGCCATGGTAGGGGAGGGGACGAGCCCCGGTTGAAGAAGGTCTCTCGAGGTTTCCCGGGTTGAGGCGAAACCCAGGAAACCCTGCTGACTTGCAGGTTCATGGTGGCTCTGAAAGGGAAACTGGAGGTGGGAGGGCTCAGTGAGGGCCTTGGTGCATTGGAAGAGGGCTGATCTAGTTCAGCCAGAAGGTGAGAGCAGGAACGACAGGTGAGACCTGGTTTCAGGAGAACAAGGCCTGCACTTGGTTTTTCAGAGTCAGCTTGCCTTAAGATGCCCCGAGGAGAGGGGAAGGGGTCGAGCTGTAGGAACCTGGGGTTTTTTCCGAACGATGCACGGAAAAAGCCCCTTCGTGTTGACTTCATTCACAGGGTGGAGTTCGGAGAGGTGTCCGGGCATCGGGTTCTATCAGAGGGGAAAATCGGGGTCCTACGGAATGTGGAACCACCCACGAGGCCACGTCTGGAATGTCTTCGTGAGACCGGCCTCATCCTGAGGAGCGGAAGGTCGGGCCCTTCCAGACAAAGCAGGGGAGTCGACCCTCCTGTCCAGATCAGGGGAGAAAGGGCTCAGAGGAGGGGGTGCCGGAAACCTCAGTGTTCCTCTCGAGGGAGACCGGGATTTGGGAACTTTGTGGGTCGCATCAAGGGTGCCAAGTGCCCTTTCACCTCCAATTCCTAACGTGACTTCTTGTAGCTAGCGGAAAGGGCTTCATCTTGCGATGACGGGGGAGCCACGTGGTTTTTCTCGAGTTGGGGGATTCTCGAACAATCACATTCAGGCTGCCTCTTTGTTGGCCCAGGCAAGTCCAATCTTCCATTCGAGTTTGAAGGAAACACTGTCGAGCACCCAGGAATTATCTAGGCTTGTGTCCAGAAGCCAATGTTCCTCTCCAGAGGGAGGGTTGCATTCCAGACGCCCGGGAGAAGGCAGATCTCGAGTGAACAAGCAGAACCCCGCTCTGCTCTCGGTCGCGGGGTATCTCTTGAGAGCTCACTGGGTGGACTCAAGAGTCATCCCTCCTTTGCGTTTGGAGAGCCTCCTTCCTCATGGCCATGCAGGAGACGAAGTTCCTCACTGGCTCCTCGCAGTGATCGAGTTCTCGGAGCCAGTTGCGGTTTCTCAAGGACGACGGCGAGGTCAGTGCTGCTCTCGTGGGCGCCAGGCTCCATGCAGTCCATATGCAGCGCGCCTGCTCCCGAGCCATGGTAGGGGAATCTGGCCTCGAGACGTGTTGAAGAAGGTCTCTCGAGGTCTTTCTCGGGTTGAGGCAGGAAACCCTGGGTTCCCTCGACTTGTGCAGGTGACCTCAGGGGGCTTCTCATGGTGGCTCTGAGAAGCCAGGGAAACTGGAGGTGGGAGGGGCCTCTCGGGACTCCACTGGGTTTGGTGCATTGGAAGAGGGCCTCATCTCCAGTTGAGGCAGGAACCGCAGGGTACCTCTGATTTCAGACTCCGATCGCAGGGTCCCTGCAGACTGGGGACAGGAGAGTCAGGCCTCGTCTTGGGTTGAGGCATGGAACTCCGCTTGCCTCTCGAGATGTCCCCGGGGAGAGAGGCCACTTGTCGAGCTGTATTTGGAACCTGGGGTTTTCCGAACGATGCACGGGAAAAACTGCCCCTTCGTGTTGACTTCATTCACAGGGTGGAGTTCGGAGAGGTGTCCGGGCATCGGGTTCTTATCAAGAGGGGACCGGGAAATCGGGGTCCTACGGAATGTGGAACCACCCACGAGGCCACGTCTGGAATGTCTTCGTGAGACCGGCCTCATCCTGAGGTGCGACCGGAAGGTCGGGAACCCCTTCCAGACAAAGCAGGGGAGTCGACCCTCCTGTCCAGATCAGGAGGGGAGAAAGGGCTCAGAGGAGGGGGTGCCGGAAAACCTCAGTGTTCCTCTCGAGGGAGACCAGGATTTCGGGGAACTTTGTGGGTCGCATCAAGGGTGCCAAGTGCCCTTTCGACCTCCAATTCCTAACGTGGGACTTCTCCTGAGGCGCTGTAGCGGGAAAGGGCTTCATCTTGCGATGACGGGGGAGCCACGTGGTTTTTCTCGAGTTACGGCGGGATTCTCGAGTTACGACGGGGAATTCAGGCTGCCTCTTGTGTTGGCCCAGGCAAGTCCAATCTTCCATTCGAGTTGCGAAGGAAAGCTGGGGATTGCTCTCGAGTGACTGCAGGGCCAATAGACCTCATCCAGGCTTGTGTCCAGAAGCCAATGTTCCTCTCCAGGGGCGACAGGGATCTCGGGGTTGCATTCCAGACGCACCCGGGGAGACAGGCATTCATCTCGAGTGGAAGCAAAGAACCCCGCTCTGCTCTCGAATCGCGACGGGTATCTCTTGGAGCTCACTGGGTGGACTCAAGGGAGTCAAGCCTCCTGAGGCGTTTGGAGAGAGGTCGCGAGATTGGTCTCTAGGCCATGCAGGAGACGAAGGCCCTCATCTCTCGATGACGGGGGAATCTCGGGGTTGTTCTCGAGCGGCGGCCCCAGTGTGCGGTTTCTCACGAGGTACGACGGCGAGGTCAGTGAGCCTCTCGTGGGGCGCCAGGGAAGTCGGGTCTCCATGCGAGTGTCGAGGGGGAGCGCGTCATTGCTCCCGAGCCATGGTAGGGGAATCTGGCCTCGAGACGTGTTGAAGAAGGTCTCTCGAGGTCTTTCTCGGGTTGAGGCAGGAAACCCTGGGTTCCCTCGACTTGTGCAGGTGACCTCAGGGGGCTTCTCATGGTGGCTCTGAGAAGCCAGGGAAACTGGAGGTGGGAGGGGCCTCTCGGGACTCCACTGGGTTTGGTGCATTGGAAGAGGGCCTCATCTCCAGTTGAGGCAGGAACCGCAGGGTACCTCTGATTTCAGACTCCGATCGCAGGGTCCCTGCAGACTGGGGACAGGGGAGTCAGGCCTCGTCTTGGGTTGAGGCATGGAACTCCGCTTGCCTCTCGAGATGTCCCCGGGGAGAGAGGCCGCTTGTCGAGGTGTATTTGGAACCTGGGTTTTTTTCCGAACGATGCAGGGAAAAACTGCCCCTTCGTGTTGACTTCATTCACAGGGGGGAGTTCGGAGAGGTGTCCGGGCATCGGGTTCTTATCAAGAGGGGACCGGGAAATCGGGGTCCTACGGAATGTGGAACCACCCACGAGGCCACGTCTGGAATGTCTTCGTGAGACCGGCCTCATCCTGAGGTGCGACCGGAAGGTCGGGAACCCCTTCCAGACAAAGCAGGGGAGTCGACCCTCCTGTCCAGATCAGGAGGGGAGAAAGGGCTCAGAGGAGGGTTGCCGGGAAACCTCAGTGTTCCTCTCGAGGGAGACCAGGATTTCGGGGAACTTTGTGGGTCGCATCAAGGGTGCCAAGTGCCCTTTCGACCTCCAATTCCTAACGTGGGACTTCTCCTGAGGCGCTGTAGCGGGAAAGGGCTTCATCTTGCGAGGACGGGGGAGCCACGTGGTTTTTCTCGAGTTACGGCGGGATTCTCGAGTTACGACGGGGAATTCAGGCTGCCTCTTGTGTTGGCCCAGGCAAGTCCAATCTTCCATTCGAGTTGCGAAGGAAAGCTGGGGATTGCTCTCCAGTGACTGCAGGGCCAATAGACCTCATCTAGGCTTGTGTCCAGAAGCCAATGTTCCTCTCCAGGGGCGACAGGGATCTCGGGGTTGCATTCCAGACACCCATCTCTCAGTGGAAGCAAAGAACCCCGCTCTGCTCTCGAGTCGCGACGGGTATCTCTCACTGGGTGGACTCAGGGAGTCAAGCCTCCTGAGGCGTTTGGAGAGAGGTCGCGAGATTGGTCTCTAGGCCATGCAGGAGACGAAGGCCCTCATCTCTCGATGACGGAATCTCGGGGGGTTCTCGAGCGGCGGCCCCAGTGTGCGGTTTCTCACGAGACGACGGCGAGG